>NW_015174319.1:27331-32790 GCF_001447785.1 Gekko japonicus | reverse complement strand
TTCTTCTTCTTCTTCTTCTTCTTCTTCTTCTTCTTCTTCTTCTTCTTCTTCTTCTTCTTCTTCTTCTTCTTCTTCTTCTTCTTCTTCTTCTTCTTCTTCTTTTGTTATTGTTTTTTAATTATGTATTACGGGATATTATATTCTCTCATTGGAACTTGTGGCTGGTCAGGGCTTTGGAAAGATTCTTGTCTTGGAAGAGGGAACTTGCGCGTGGATTGGAAGGGCTGTCTTGCCCCCTCGCCCTTGTTACGGCTGGCCCCGGCAGGGCTTTCTTTTCCTCTAACTACGTCCGCTTTGATTTCTCTGGGCTTGTTTCTATTGCTCAGAAGGTTCCCAAATTTTTGGGGTGTGTGTGTGCCCTGCCTCTCACTGTGTGTTTCAGGACCATAAATGTGACGGATCACCGTTCTCTGCAAGCTGCTGAATTATTTATGGGCCTGTGGGGATTTGGGGGCTGCCAACGAGCAGACGTGTTTGGCTAGTGGGGCGAAGGGCCAGCGCTGGGAAGGGGAAACCTCCGCGCATACTGGAATCAGCTTGGCGCAAAAAGAGATGTTGTGCCCCTGACCTCCCAGGGAGCTTACCTCTGGTACTCACTCGAAAGAGGCGTCTTGTCCGGGAATTTGTTTCTGCAGGCGTTTATGCTCTACTTTTCTTTTTGATGGGAACCCAAGGCAGCTTACGACAATAGAGATAAGTGCAAAGTCCTACACTTAGGTACAAAAAATCAAAGGCACAGATATAGAATGGGAGGGACTTGGCTTGACAGCAGCCCATGTAAAAGGGATCTAGGTGTTCTGGTTGATCACAAGCTAAACATGAGCCTGCAGTGCGATGTGGCTGTGAAGAAAGCTAATGCAGTCTTAGGATGCATTAACGGAAGCATTGTGTCCAGATCACGGGAGGAGGTCGTTCCGCTCTATTTTGCTATGGTCAGGCCTCACCTGGAGTACCGTGTCCAGTTTGGGGCACCACATTTTAGGAAGGATGTTGACAAGCTCAAGCATGTCCAGAAGAGGGCAACCAGGATGGTGAGAGGGTTGGAATCCAAGTCTCACGAGGAAAGGCTGAAAGAGTTGGGGCTGTTTAGCCTGGGAAAGAGAAGGCTTAGAGGGGACATGATTGCAGTCTTCAAGTATCTGAAGGGCTGTCCTGTAGAAGATGGAGCGGATCTATTCTCTCTTGCTTCGGATTGCAAGACTAGATCTAACGGGTGGAAATGACAAGGGAGTCGTTACCGGCTCAATATCAGGAGAAACTGCCTAACTGTAAGAGTGGTTGAGCAGTGGAACAGACTGCCTCGGGCGGTGGTGGATGCTCCTTTGCTGGATGTTTTCAAGCGGAGGCTGGATGACCCTCTTTTGGGTATGTTGCAGGGCTCTCTTTCGGCTGTGCTCCTGCAGAGTTCAGGGGGTTGAACGAGGTGACCTGCAGGGTCCCTTCCAACTCTAACATTCTGTGATTCGATGATTCTATGGAGGGGAGGAGAACAATGCCAGTTGCTTTGGGTCCCCACTGAGGAAAAAGGAGGGACATAATGACATAAAGAAACAAACATACATGAGACATCTTCTCATTTGCAGCTTTCTGAATAAGAAGAGTGTTAACCCAACCCTTTGCTTTTCACTGGGCTGGGAATAATAAGAATAAGAATAAGAGCAGGAGGAGGAGATTGGATTTATACCCCACCCTTCACTACCCCAAGGAGTCTCAGAGCGGCTTACATGAGAAATGTCTGTTGTGGGGAGGGGGAGGGAAAGGCGTTTGTGAGCTGCTCTGAGACTCCCATGGGTAGTGAAGGGCAGGGTATCAATCCAATCTCTTCTTCTTCTTCTTCTTCTTCTTCTTCTTCTTCTTCTTCTTCTTCTTCTTCTTCTTCTTCTTCTTCTTCTCCTCCTCCTCCTCCTCCTTGAAGGGAAAGGAGTTTGTAAGCCGCTCTGAGACACCTTTGGGTAGTGAAGGGCGGGGTATCAATCCAATCTCCTCCTCCTCCTCCTCCTCCTCTCCACCTGTAGGGAAGCCAGGCTCCAGGTGGGACCTGGGGATCCCACAGAATTCCAGCTCATCTCCAGACTAAAGAGATGAGTTCCCTTGGAGAAGAGGGATGCTTTGGAGGGTGGGCTCTGCTCTGCGGCATTGTACCCCACTGAGGTCCCTGTCCTCCCCAGGCTCCACCCCCAATTCCCCAAGAGTTTCCCAATCCTGCTTTGCCACCTCCACATCTTGGGGTGGGTGGGTTTTTTCCTGGCAACTCTACTTCCGAGCCAAAGTCCCCCCCCTTTAAGTGCTGTCGATTCACATGCAATTAAGTAGGAAGGAGGGAATTTGCCATGAAAAGGCTGTGAGCAATTAGCATCGTTGGTGGGCAGGCTTTCCCCCCTGAGCTGTTAAAGCCTATTGAGTTAATTACTGCTTTTCTGCAATATCGATTTCTTTCGGGCTACAGGGCTTGAGCAGCAGGGATTTGTCCTGAACTAAATAAAGGTATGCTTAGCTGAAATCACTCTCCGTCTGCATACTTTTCAAGTGCCATAGAATCCACCCTCCAAAGCAGCCCTTTTCTCCAAGGGGAACTGATCTCTGTATTCCGGAGATGAGTTGCAGTTCCAGGGGATCCCCAGGTTCCACCTGGAGGCTGGCATCCCTAGGGTCTTAATTCCCAGGCAGGAACATATGGGAGAAGCTGGTCCTTCAGATACTCTGATCCCAAGCTATGTAGGTCAGGCTGAGAGAGAGTGACTGGCCCTAGGTCACCCAACAGGCTTCCGAAGAGCTCAGACCTGTTACCTTTTTTCTCTGGAGCTCATACAGCAGGAGCACAGTTCCAGAAGGTCTTCTATTCAAGCAGATAACCAGAACCGGCAAGCACTACTAAGCGGCTGTATCAGATACCCTTAGACAAGGCTCTGGAACCTATTTTCCCAAGCAGATGCATTGTATTAAAACGGCAAGCTATGTGTGGGGAACAGATGCACACTGGAGACAAGAGGCTTCTCAAACCACCCCACTCGAGAGATTGAACTTCTGGGAAGGGAGCTGAAGGAATTTTTCCAAAAAGGCATTCTCTCCCACCCCACAAAAGTGCCTTCTTTAGGGACTGGAGCACAGTTCATTTCTGCTGCTTCCCCTGTAGGGTTGCCAGCCCCCAGGTGTTACCTGGGGATCTCTCAGAATTACACCTGAAATGGCAGCTTTAGAAGGCAGACTCTGGTGTCTGGGGGAGGGGAATCCCATGGAATTACAGACTATCAGGTCTATTTTGGGGCAGGAACGCACAGGAATGGAGTTCCGGCTGGCCCCTAAGTTCACCATGCCCAGCAGGAACTCATTAGGATTGGCTACATTATTTATTTATTTGTTTGTTTCAATTTATGCCCTGCCCTCCCCGACACGCGAGCTCAGGGCGGCTTACAGGAGGCAAAGCCAGTACAAAACATATTTAAAACCATTTAAAATCACAATACAAAACATTATTATTAACAAAAGTGCTCTAGATGTTTTAACATGATTAGGGGGGTGTGGCCTAACATGCAAAGGAGTTCCTGCTACAAAAAAAGGCCCTGGGTTTTGACAACAAACAAGGTAAACAGAATGAGAAGCAAAAGGTGGGTGTGGCTGGATGACCACACTTCTGGTGACATGGGGTGTGTGGCCTAATATGCTAATGAGCTGTGCTCTCATGGGTGTGGCTGGATATGCTAATGAGTTTCTGTTGTTGGGTGTGGCCTGTTATGCTAATGAGTTCCTGCTGGGCTTTTTCTACAAAAAAAGCCCTGCAGACTACAGAGATCGGTTCCCCTGGAGAAAATGATTCCAGGTAGTTAGCCGTGTTGGTTTGCATCAGGTAGAACAAATTTAGAGTCCAGTGGCACCTTTAAGACCAGCAAAGGTTTATTCGAGGTATGCGCTTTCGTATGCGAGGCACACTTTTTCAAATGCATGGGAATGGCAGAGGAGGGTCTAAACTTATAGACGGGGATTTAACAGCAAATTGGCATGTGACATGCTGATGTTTATGCAAAGTGAAAAGCTAAAGAACAAGTTCAGGTTATAAGGTCAACCGTAAAATGGAGAAAAATGGTTACTTTGGAGGGTGGGCTCTGTGGCCTTGTACCCCAATGAGGTCCCTGCCCACCCCAGGCTCCACCCCCAAAATCTCCAGGAGTTTCCCAACTGGGCAACCCAACCCCCCTCCATCCCCCACAGGCTTGGAGAAACGACGACTGAGGGGTGACGTGATCGAGGTTTATAAGATTATGCATGGGATAGAGCAGGTCGAGAAAGAAGTATTTTCTCCCTTTCTCAGGAACGGAGTTCCGGCTGGCCCCCAAGTTGACCACGCCCAGCAGGAACTCGTTAGCATAATAGGCCACACCCAATAGCAGAAACTCATTAGGATTGGCTACATTGGGGGTGTGGCCTAACATGCAAAGGGTTCTTGCTACAAAAAAAGGCCCTGGGTTTGGACAACAAACAAGGTAAACAGAATGAGAAGCAAAAGGTGGGTGTGGCTGGATGACTATACTTCTGGTAACATGGGGGTGCGGCCTAATATGCTCATGGGTGTGGCTGGATATGCTCATGAGTTTCTGTTGTTGGGTGTGGCCTGTTATGCTAATGAGTTCCTGCTGGGCTTTTTCTACAAAAAAAGGCCCTGCAGACTACAGAGATCAGTTCCCCTGGAGAAAATGATTCCAGGTAGTTAGCCGTGTTGGTCTGCATCAGGTAGAACGAATTTAGAGTCCAGCGGCACCTTTAAGACCAGCAAAGGTTTATTCGAGGTATGCGCTTTCGTATGCGAGGCACACTTTTTCAAATGCATGGGAATGGCAGAGGAGGGTCTAAACTTATAGACGGGGATTTAACAGCAAATTGGCATGTGACATGCTGATGTTTATGCAAAGTGAAAAGCTAAAGAACAAGTTCAGGTTATAAGGTCAACCGTAAAATGGAGAAAAATGGTTACTTTGGAGGGTGGGCTCTGTGGCCTTGTACCCCAATGAGGTCCCTGCCCACCCCAGGCTCCACCCCCAAAATCTCCAGGAGTTTCCCAACCTGGAGCTGGCAACCCAACCCCCCTCCATCCCCCACAGGCTTGGAGAAACGACGACTGAGGGGTGACGTGATCGAGGTTTATAAGATTATGCATGGGATAGAGCAGGTCGAGAAAGAAGTATTTTCTCCCTTTCTCATGGGCATTCCATGAAATGGCTGAGCGGTCAGGTTAGAACAGATAAAAGGAAGTCCTTCTTCATCCAAAGAGTGATTAACACATGCAACTCACTGCCACAGGAGGTGGCAGCAGCTACAAGCATTAGCAGCTTTAAGAAGGAATTAGATAAGCATATGGAGCAGAGGTCCATCAGTGGCTATTAGCCACAAGGTGGCTCAAGTGGTTAAGACGCTGAACTGCAGGCTGTGGAAGGTCAGTAGTTCAGGAGTTCAAGACCCGGGTGCCG
>NW_015174319.1:21666-26846 GCF_001447785.1 Gekko japonicus | reverse complement strand
TCTCTTATGTTCCTATGTCTGGGGCAAGGGATGCTGTGTATTCTTGGTGCTGGGGGGGGGCAACAGTGGGAGGGCTTCTAGTGTCCTGGCCCCACTGATAGACCTCCTGATGGCACTGGTATTTCTGGCCACTGTGTGACACAGAGTGTTGGACTGGATGGGCCATTGGCCTGATCCAACATTGGCTTCTCTTATGTTCTTATGTTCTTATACCCTGTTGAGGTCCTTTCCCCAGGCTCTGTCCCCAGATCTCCAGGAATTTCTCCAACCCAGAGCTGGCAATCCAGGGGAGGTGGGTGGAAGGAGCTCCTTGTAGAGCCCTTCTGGTTCTCACCAGCCTCTGTTATTTTAATCATTCTCACGCTTTGCTGTGAGGAAAGCCGAAGTTAGGACACCAGCACAACTGGCTTCACGGGGTGGTTGGGAGCCGCTGCGATTCTATAATGTTGTGGTCTTGCTGCCTTGCTGTTCAAATGGGAGCGAGTTCCTTCTCCTAAATTTGGTGGAAGGGCCTCATGCCTCAGTAGGAAGAGCACAGCTGCAAGCAGGCCGGTTAAGGGCTAGAGGGAGCGTTTCTGAGGGAATGAAGGGGAGAGTGGAGCTGCTTCATTGTTGTGGTTCAAGGCTTTCACGGCCGGAGTTCATCAGCTGTTGTAGATTTTCCGGGTTGTGTGGCCGTGGTCTTGGCATTGTAGGACCTGATGTTTCGCCAGTAGCTGTGATTGGCATCTGGCATCTGTGACTGGTACCTGCCTACCATTTTTCTTCTCACCTTGACACAGAGAGTACTCCATCTTTCTGCATTATACCTCTGAGGATGCCAGTCACGGCTACTGGCGAAACGTCAGGTCCTACAATGCTAAGACCACGGCCATACAGCCCGGAAAATCTGCAACAGCTAACTGCTTCATTATTGTTTCATTATTAATTATTATTATTCAGAATAATTATATCTTGAATGTCACCATCATCAACGTTTTTCAGGATTAAAAAATCAGCCAGCAACTTACTAGGAGAGTTTAATTACAAATGTAACATTGATAAAAGGATTAAAATACATAGCCTTATAGGTGTGATCAATCACACATGAAAAGTTATCGAAATGTTTGGAATATATGCTTCCTTATGGCCAAAGCCACAGCACAGAATTTGGCCACCACATCATGAATAGAAGTAAGCATTACCTGACTTTTAGACGTTAGTCCACTTTTATTGCGCGGTCTGTTGTATGTATTGCATACTGTTTTATTGCATTGTTTATTGTATGCTTTATACGGTTTTATTGCATTTTTAAAAATGTTGTAATCCGCCTTGAGTCTGAGTGAGAAGGGGAGGACTATAACGGAAGGAAGCTCTTTACGAAAAGTGTATAGTTTATTTGAATACAGGCTACGAAACGCATTTTTGTGGTTCGGTTCACGGTTCGTGGCTGAACCACAAACCGAATCACTAACCGATACACCAGTTCATGAACCGAACAGGTTTGTATGGGTTCATGAGCGAAGGGCTGCAGGGAGCAGGGTTTAAAAAGCTCTAAGCCAATTAAACAAAACGGCTGTTTTTCATGAAAGAGCATCTCACAAACTGCATCAAAATCCATGGAAGCCAGGGGTCGTTTCGTAGAAAAAGAGCTAGGGGGACTCATTAGCATAACTCATTAGCATATGCCACACCCCCTGACATCACCGGAAGTGTGTCATAAGGTTACACCCCCTGACATCACCGGAAGTGTGTCATAAGGCCACACACCCCGCCCCCAACGGTCCCGGCCGCTGCCGCCGGCCTTGCAGCTCAACTTACCCTCCCTCTTCTCCTGCCTCCTCCTGGCTGAATGAGGGCCGGAAGCGGGGTGGCCGGAAGCAGGGGGCGGGGCTTCGTCATGTGCCCCGCCCCTCGTACCTCACCCGGGGGAATTGCGATCCCCCGCGTTCCCCCCCCCGAAATGACCTCTGATGGAAGCTCATGGCGGTTCTTCAGTTCGCGAACATCATTTTGTGCACCATGAACCGGCTAAAATTCATGACGAACTTTAGCTCGTCAGCCAGTTCGTGCCCATTCCTACTCATAATAATACTGTTGTGCCCAAATTACTGCCACTGTTACAGTATGGTGATGGATTGGATACTCTGGCTACTCTCAATGGAAGAACATTTTGGCATGAGAGAGAATAAAATCAGATTTCAGGGTGTGTGTGTTTTTAAGCTGTCTCAAATTTTTGATAACTAGACACAGAGTTCTTTTTTCCGAATTAGGACTCTTTGAGCAGTGCTATCACATAAATCGCTGTTCTCGTGTGCATTGGAAGAGGCCGAAAGCAGTGCTTCATGGAGAAATGCAACAGGCAGCTTCCTCTGATAATGTATACATTTGCTACTTCTCTGTATCTGCAGTACGGCTGCTTTCTCAGTACTGAGCAGGGGTACCGTGTGCTCCCTTTCAGCCAGAGTCTACGGAGACTGGCAGGGGTCCTTTCGTAGAAAAAGAGGTGCAGGAGCTCATTAGCATAACTTATTTGCATATGCCACGCCCCCTGAAATCACCGGAAGTGTGTCAGGAGGCAACGCCCACTGCTCAGGCTCCACTGGACTGTTTTGGATTGCTAGCTATTTGGGGGGGGGGGACGTGCAGATCTGTCCTCGCGGAGGAGGGAGAGCTTGTACCTGAATAAAACTTGTTCTTAAAGGTGCCTCTGGAAGGGGGGGAGAGCTCTGCAACTTACCTGGCTGCTTCTTGCTCTGACTGAGGGTTGCTGGGAGCAGGGGGCGGTGCTTGTTGCATGTGCCTGCCCCCTGGGCTCTTTACTGCCGGAGCTCCGCTCCTGTGCGCTCCTGCAGGAAATGACCCCTGGAAGTAGGTATGTCAAGATGAGTAGCCGTGTTAGTCTGTCTTTAGAAGTAGAAAAGAGCAAGAGTCCAGTAGCACCTTAAAGACTAACAAAATTTGTGGCGGAAAGCTCATACCCGGCATCAAATTTTGTTCGTCTTTAAGGTGCTGCTGGATTCTTGCTCTTTTCTACTGAAGTAGGGGTGTGTGTGTTTACTTGCACATGTCAAGTTTGCTCTAGATTCTGCAGAGTTTTAAAAATATATATAAATAGTTCAGTAGGAAAATGTCTAGTTGTTGTGCTGTTGCAAGCAGAATACTAAATACTCTACAGACTTGGCCATCACTTCTCCCCAGAGAATTCTGGTCATTGTAGTTCTGTGAGTAAAGGGACCGGGAAGTCCTAGAGAATGCCCGGGGCACTTTTGCAGGGAAGCTATGGCCATTATCACGATATGTTTGTAGTGCAGGAAGTTAGTAGCTCTCGCAGGAGCTGCTGGTGTTAGTTGCGGCCGCAGTTCTGGATTCTGTCCTTGCAGATGAAAGATGCTGGGATTCTTTGGTCGGGTTAAAGATTTATGGACAACAGTGGCAAGGAAGCCTTGGAGCTTTCGCTGCCAGGAGATTGGAGCAAAGCAGGGGGAGAAAAACTGTGTTTGCTTTTAAAAAAATAATAATATCTGGTGCGTGTGTTGATCCATGTTTGTAAAGTGATTAAAATATTTCATCACTGGAACAGAGCTGTACATCTTGCACATTTTTCCACTCCGGAGCCCAGGGGTCAGGGTGAACAAGAGACGGAATTTTGGATTCTGCTGTGTTTGTGGTACTGACAGGCCTGGTGGTGATAGATCTATCCCCACCTGCTGCAGCAACGTCTACTACGAAAGATTCCTTCCCCGCCATTCCCTCCCAGCATGAACTAACATCTTTAATTGTCACTGTTCTGGTCGATTTATCTTGGATCAGGCTACAAATCGAGAACTTGTGAACCTGGGCGAGCACAGCCCATGGGTTTCAGCAGCATCTTTCAGAGACAGTGTCTGCAATCCTATAAAAAGTCAAGCATGCTTGTTAAAATCAAGTGCACAGAAGAAGATAAGAGATTGGATTTATACCCCACCCTTCACTACCCAACGGTGTCTCAGAGCGGCTTACAAACTCCTTTCCCTTCCCCTCCCCTCAACAGGACACCCTGGGAGGTAGGCGGGGCTGAGAGGGCTCTTGACAGAAACGGCTCTTTTTCAAGGACAGCTCTTATCAGAACTACGGCTTGCCCAAGGTCATCCAGCCAGGTGCAAGTGGAGGAGTGGGGAATCAAACCCGGTTCTCCCAGATTAGAGTCCGCGCACTTAACCACGACACCAAACTGTGCAGTGAAGTCTTTTTCTAGGTGGGACACTGCATACTCAGTTATGTTCTCCTCTGTATTGTTTGGCAAAAAAGAAGAAGAAGAAACCCTCCCCGCATGTGGAAAGTTAGCGTGTAGGAGGGAAAGGGGTGAGCTGATCTCTCCGGCACTTTTCTAGAAATGTTTCCTGAACTTCCACATTTGCCCTAACATGCTGAACTGGCAGTAAAAGGAATCCCAACGTAGGGTTAGGCTTTTGAAAATAAGCAAGGAATCTTCAGCCCTATTGGCATGTGCAAAGCCGTATAAACTGGGGGTGGCAGGGGGTGGACAGTTAATGGGTGCACGAAAGTGCAGGGCTTGCAGGGTTACCCACTCATGGTTGGGAAATTCCTGGCAATTTGGGGGTGGAACCTGGGGAGGGTGGGGTGGGGGGGGGAGCTCGGCAGGGATGTGATGCTATCCAGTCCACCTTCCAAAGCTGCCTGGTTCCCGCAGGGGAACTGATCTTTGTAGCCTCTGTAGGCTGGAGACCAGCTGTAATTCTGAGGGAATTCAGGCTTTCCCTGCAGGTTGGCAACCAAGGGAAGGTTTTTGAGGCATCAGGGATATGCATCAGCATCCTCCGGGAAGCCACTTTGAGCCACGAGAAAATGCGGGATATGCAGGGGTCATTTCATAGAATAAGACAAGAGGTCATTTTGTAGAAAAAGAGGTGCCGGAACTCATTAGCACAACTCATTAGCATAGCTTATTTGCATATGCCACACCCCCTGACCTCACCGGTAGTGTGACAGAAGGCAACACCCACCGCTCAGGCTCCATGGGACTGTTTTGTATTGCTAGCTATTGGGGAGGGGGGAGGAACGTGCAGATCTGCCCTCGCAGAGGAGGAAGAGCTTGTACCTGAATAAAACTTGGTCTTAAAGGTGCCACTGGACTGTTTTGGATTGCTAGCTGGGGGGGGGGCTGGACAGATCTGCCCTCCGACAGATCTGTGCAGAAA
>NW_015174319.1:20385-21514 GCF_001447785.1 Gekko japonicus | reverse complement strand
GAAAGAGGGAAAGAAAGAGGGAGAGAAGGAGCAAGGGGCGGGGCTTGTTGCATGTGCCTGCCCCCTGGGCTCTTTACTGCCGGAGCTCCACTCCTGTGCGCTCCTGCAGGAAATGACCCCTGGGGATATGGATATTTTAATAAATAAAGAGGGTGGGAGAAAGGAATGAGGAAGGCAGAAGAGATTGTGGTGGAAGAGGGGAAGGAGCAAAGGTGATAAGACAGGAAATAAGGACAGACAAGACAGGGCTGGGTACATTTGTGGCGAACTTCTACTCTCTCCAGCAGCAGGACCGCTCACTTTCCACCTTTTCCAAGTTTAGAAGGTAAAGCGCATCCCCTATTCTTGGTGGCAGCCTCCAGCACGGGGGGGGGGGGGTTTGCATGGAATTCAACGCAATGAGCAATTTAGTACTCTGCCTCTGGTGACACATTTGTGCATACAGAGTTTTCCTCTGTGAGATCAGGAGTAAGATAAAAGAGAGAGAGACAAGGAACCAGGCCCGTAGCTAACATGGGGCCCACGGGGCCCGGCCCCCTTGTGTTTCTTCTGGGCCCCCTCCCTCCAGGGCTGCCCCCAAAGTGCTCCAACTTACCACCTGCACTGTACTTCCATTTAATTAGCTGGCGGGCCCCCCCAGGGCCCCCTCCCAAAGAATTCCCTAGCAACGGGGCTGCAAGGAACCAATTCCTTTTCCGTTGTGATCTGCTTTGTGAAAAGGAAAGCTGCTTGCCCTCCCCTTTCCCTGGCCCACCCCTTTAAAGGAAGCGAGGTTGCCATCTTAGCGGCCAGGTGGGACTGCATTCCTGCTTGGTGGTAGGTGGGGGAGCATGCTTGCCTCGTCGTCCCCCCTCCCTGTTTGTTTTGCTGCCAGCTGATCCGGGTCCAGTTCTCAATGGCAGCCATTAACCTTAAAACAGTCTCATATTGTTGGTTTAATGAGTCACCCTTGTAGCAACAGAGAGGCCAGCCAAAGACAGCATTTCTTCAAGGGGGAAATTACTGGAAAAGACAATCCCTTCTTAAAATCCTGCTCCACCTCCAGCGTTGGCATCCGGTAGCCAGCCTAGGCTCTTACTTGGCAGCCCGCGATGGGGTTGGACAGCTGTTGTTCGAGGGGAAAAGGAAT
>NW_015174319.1:8685-19909 GCF_001447785.1 Gekko japonicus | reverse complement strand
GGTTGGGTTTAAAGCAAGCTCATAATTTGTGGGGCTTAGGATCGAATCAGCCCTGCACTGTGACATACCAGAGGACCCTCTAATCCGGCGATCTGCCTCTTGACATCGGCTCATGCTGTCTGCTTAAGAGGAACATGTAAGTCCTCCATAATGCACCTAATTGTGTAATCCTCTCCTATGGGGGAGGCTGCTTCCTGGCCCCGGCCAGCCTCATCTTGATCTAATATTTGTTCCTTGGCTCTCCCAGTAATGAACTCAGAGCCCTTTCCCTCGTGCATTCACCTTTTAAATAGGCTCTCGTGCCTTGAGTGCTCTTTCCAGCTGTACATCTCCAGAAGCTTTGACTTGTCCAAGAAGTAAACGCGGCTCCCCGTGGGGCCCAAGCTTTCTAGCAAAGAGAGAGAGAGAGGAGAGAGATTCAAAGGTTGAGATGTGCTTCCTACACACGGAAAGATTCCTTTCTCTTCCTCCATGAAGCGTTGGCGGTCCACAATGGGTTGATACAACTCGGAGGGTCTGCGGTGAGGGGTTCCCCCCCCTCTAATGGGGGAAAAGGAACCATCAGGATGGGTCGCTTAGAGCAAATCAAATGCCAGAGTCAAAATAGGTTCACTGCCGATGCATCCAGGGTAGGAAAAAAGAAGTAAACGCGGCTCCCCGTGGGGCCCAAGCTTTCTAGCAAAGAGAGAGAGAGAGGAGAGAGATTCAAAGGTTGAGATGTGCTTCCTACACACGGAAAGATTCCTTTCTCTTCCTCCATGAAGCGTTGGCGGTCCACAATGGGTTGATACAACTCGGAGGGTCTGCGGTGAGGGGTTCTAATGGGGGAAAAGGAACAATCAGAATGGGTCGCTTAGAGCAAATCAGATGCCAGAGTCAAAATAGGTTCACTGCTGATGCATCCAGGGTAGGAAAAAGAGAGCTTTGGCAAGACGTTGAGCCTCACTGGATTAGTATCATAGGCATATTTCCTGTACATTGTAGTAGTCACGGTTAAAAATAGTTTAAAAAGACCATTTGGGTGTGACATTGTTATGCTTAATGTGGCTGTTGTGGTTTCATCTGTGTGGCCTTTGGTTTTGGGAGGAGTTTCTCTTGTCTGCCTCAAAATAAACGCCTGAACTTTGCTAACGTACAAAGCTGCCGTAGACGGAATCGCTGGCCCATCCATCTACTTACGTACGTTGATTTGCGTTGATTATAGTTGGCCTTTTCCACGGAGACTCAAGGTGGATTATACAACAGAAATTGGTACAATCAGTAGAATAAGACACCTGATAAAGTAGTCAGACTAGGATTGCAGAAATCTGAAAGCAAAGATGTGTTAAGTAACAATGGCAAAAGCTGGAATTCTGTATACAGAGAACAAGAATTCTCTGCCACAGGAATTCACTGCCACAGGAAGTGGTGGCGGCTACAAGCATGGACGGCTTCAAAAGGGAATTAAGATAAGCATATGGAGCAGAGGTCCATCAGTGGCTATTAGCCACAAGGTATAGATAGGGACTCTGGGGCAAGTGATGCTCTGTCATCTTTGTGCTTGGGGGGGGGGGGTCAACAGTGGGATGGCTTCTGGTGTCCTGGCCCCACTGGTGGACCTCCTGATGGCACTGGTATTTCTAGCCACTGTGTGATACAGAGTGTTGGACTGGATGGGCCTTTGGCCTGATCCAACATTGGCATCTCTTATGTTCTTATGTTCTTAAGATAGTGAGATCAAGATATTTATGTACAGCAAACAGCCCTCATCCGGATAGCCGAACCTAGCCTGAGCTCATTAGATCTCAGAAGCTAAGCAGGGTTGTTGTTGTTGTTGTTGTTCAGTCGCACAGTCGAGTCCGACTCTTCGTGACCCCATGGACCACATCACGCCAGGCCTTCTGGTCTTCCGCCGTCCTCTGAAGTTTGCTCAACTTCATGTTCGTTGCATCCATGACACTGTCTAACCATCTCATCCTTTGCCGTCCCCGTCTTCTTTGACCTTCGATCTTTCCCAGCATCAGGGTCTTCTCCAGGGAGTGCTCCCTTCTCATTGGGTGGCCAGAGTATTTGAGCTTCAGCTTCAGTATCTGGCCTTCCAGGGAGCAGAAGCAGGATCAGCCCTTGGTTAATATTTGGATGGGAGACCACCAAGGAAGTCCAGGGTTGCTACGCAGAGGCAGGCAATGGCAAATCTCCTCCGAATGTCTCTTGCCTTGATGTAGAGCCTCTCTGTGGTTCATCACCATAAATTGACTGCGACTCGACTGCACTTTCTACCAGCACTACGGCAAAGATAATATTGACTATACATAGTAGTGTAGCTAAGGATGCCAGAGCCCCGGTGAGGGTGGGGGTCTCCCAATTTCACTCCCCACCTCTCCACCGCCAAACAGCTGGCCAGCAGGGGGAATTACCTCTCCCCCAAAAGTCTGTGGCCATCTAAAAGGCTGTGGCCATCTAAAATCTCAGATGCAGAGAAGGAACTTTCTGAACATTTGCTTATCCGAGAGATCCCGTTTGGCTGGAGATGCCAAGGGACTGAAGCAAGAATGACCTACATCCTGTCCTTTTTCTCCCAGTAGACTGTAGGCGATATATATATATATCCAATTATTATCATTCTTCACTGTTTCTCCCTTCTCCCAGATCTTATATTTGGCCAGGTTCATTCCATCACTAAATATACACCAAATTGCGCTATCATTCTGCAAATGACAGGAAAAATCTAAACCCAACGAATAAACAAGTTTCGGTTTCTGCCCTGTGTAGTGCGACTAAAGGATTGTTTCTATTCATATTAGAAAATCCTGAAGTTTGTTTTGACTTTTAAGTTTGGGGAAATATAGACATCTGTCTTGGGAGGAAAGAGTTTTCCCTTGAAGCATGAGGGTTTCTAAGCCAGTAGGGAGAAAATAGTTCAATGTGCAAAGAAGGAAGTAACCTAATATGCAATTCATTATTTATTTTAGTTTATTTGCAGGGGCAAAATGAATATGTAACATAAAAACCTTCATCTACACAAGGTAGCTTTTTGTAGAATCCCAACAGGAACCAACAGAATAAACTTGGGGAGCCAGCAAATTCACTGTTTGGTAAATTTATGGATTCTTTTCTACAAATTAGTTTTATGGCTCTTTTGCCTGGTTTTATTTCTGATGAAGGTTTCTGTCTTTCTTCTTTTCACATCGGGAGCAAAAAATATTGATTCCTTAAAGCTAAAAGTTACATTAAAGGTGAAGATAATCTAGTCAGTGTTTGACTTAAATAATCATAATTAAAAAGGCATTTCCTGAAACTTTAAGATAGTGATAGAGCAGGGAAAGTAATTTTTTTTAAAATAACACAATTAAAGCAAACAAAACAAAGCAAAAAACCCAAATCCTCTAGCTGTTAGATGCTTGTGCTCAACAAGGCATTACGTACAGCTAGTATCCTGTGGAGATAAGCCATACTTAAATGCTGGAAGTAGCTATGGATTTGGATCTGTTATTGAGAGATGGGTGGGAATGTGTGTACTCATTAAACCCTGCAGGGGAATGTCAATAAAGGTGCTCATACAAATCCCAAAAATCTGCTGCTTAATCCCACGAGTTACTGTTTTTCCCTATAAATGGTGGTGGGCCACTTTTATTAGCCCTTTTTAGTTCCGTTTTTGGGGGATTTAGTAGCAGTCAACCAACCTTTATAAAAGAGGGAAAGATCATGGAGAGGTTGCTGCACAGTCTTTAAAGCCCTCCAGAGAAACTGGCTGGCCACCGTGTGAGGCAGGATGCTGGACTAAATGGACCACTGGTCTGATCCAGCAGGGCTCTTTTTAGATTCTTATGAGGGCCTCAGCCTCTCTGCCCTCTTGTTGGCCCTTCAGAGGAACTGGTTGACCACTGTGTGAGACAGGATGCTGGACTAGACGGACCACTGGTCTGATCCAGCAGGGCTCTTTTTAGATTCTTATGAGGGCCTCAGCCTCTCTGCCCTCTTGTTGGCCCTCCAGAGAAACTGGTTGACCACCGTGTGAGGCAGGATGCTGGACTAAATGGACCACTGGTCTGATCCAGCAGGGCTCTTTTTAGATTCTTATGAGGGCCTCAGCCTCTCTGCCCTCTTGTTGGCCCTCCAGAGGAACTGGTTGACCACCGTGTGAGACAGGATGCTGGACTAGACGGACCACTGGTCTGATCCAGCAGGGCTCTTTTTAGATTCTTATGAGGGCCTCAGCCTCTCTGCCCTCTTGTTGGCCCTTCAGAGAAACTGGTTGACCACCGTGTGAGGCAGGATGCTGGACTAAATGGACCACTGGTCTGATCCAGCAGGGCTCTTTTTAGATTCTTATGAGGGCCTCAGCCTCTCTGCCCTCTTGTTGGCCCTCCAGAGGAACTGGTTGACCACTGTGTGAGACAGGATGTTGGACTAGACGGACCACTGGTTTGATCCAGCAGGGCTCTTCTGATATTCTTAGGGCTGGGGAACTGGGTTCCCTGCCATTTTGTGGTCCACATCACCCTTTCGGGATCACAACCTTGAAGCAAAGTGGTGGTAATCCAGTATAATTTTCCCATGCTGGATGTGGCATCGTACCACAAACACCGTTAATGAGGTTCCTCGGAGTGATGCTGGATTCTTTGGAGGAACAGGAGTCTGCACGTCTTCTCTTGGTGACTCATGGTTGTTCAACGCTGGCTGTTCAGCGCATACTAATGGAGTGCAGAATTCTCCTCTTGTAGTCAGGTCTGGTTATTATTATCCTGCCAAAGGGGGGAAAAAGTGATCCCTAATCTTGGTTTATTTATGGAGTTGGCTTTTAGTTGCTTAAAAACCCTGCTTCATATGTGATTAAGGTTGCCTTTTGTCAGAGGAAGAACTTTGGCACTGTCCGACTTCCCCTTAGATATTATAGTCCTGACTGCTGTGGGCCTCCTGCCTCCAGCCTCATCTTTATCGCACTTTACTCTGAGGCGTTCAAGACAGTGAGTCTCTGCTCCTCCATTTCAGGGGTGCCAACCCCCAGGTGGTACCTGGAGATCTGCTATTACGATTGGTCTCCAGATGAACCAGATCAGTTCCCCTGGAGAAAATGTCTGCTCTGGAGGGTGGACTCTTTATTTATTTATTTATTTTTGTATTTATACACCGCCATCCCCACAAACGGGCTCAGTCTATGGCATGATGCCCTGCTGGGGTCTTTCCCCTCCCCTCAGGAGTTGGAGCAAGGAGTGGATGCCAACAGCCAGGATCAGGACCGAGCACGCACGGTTGCTTCCGCGCTGAGGCAGGTGCATAGGGGTGTTTATGACCAGGTCCTCCCTTCCCTGGGAGTCAGTCTGCCAAGGCTCACAGCTCCTCCCGTTGCCTTTGCAAGAGCTGCGGTCTGACACTCTTCCTTCTCTCTTCCACATCCAGCCGCTGGCGTGTCTTGTGTCTGGGGCACTGGGGAAAACTAGGCGGGGATTCCAGCCTTGTGGGGGGGTCTCCACTGGGGGGTGCTGGGCCAGGCTCTGGATCGGTCTCTCCCTCTGGCTGCACCTCCTGTGCAGCTGCTGGGGCCCCTTCCCCCTCGGGTGCTGTAGAGGGTTCCTCTTCTGGGCTGACTCCAGAGGAAGTTGGGTTGCTCCCTGCCTCTTCCTCATCGGAGGAGTAGTCAGCCTCAGCAGAGCCAGCACCCACGACAACCCCACTGTAGCTACGGGCCTGTCTCGAGCACGAGTGGGTGGGCCCGAGGAAAAGAGAGGGAGGCCCGGGGGCATGCCGAGCTGAGCCTGCTTCCAGGCGACGCCCGGGCAGTAGGAAAAACCCAGGAGACAAAGAGGTGCTTAAACTCCTACCACGACCCTCACCCAGGGGTGTCAGAGCTAGGAAAGGAGGCCAGGGAGGTTGGATCGACCACCTGGCACAACGGCGAAGGGATTGGGAAGAAGAAGGGTGGAACCAGGAGAAAGAAATCAGGGAATTGGAGAGCCCGGTGGCTGCACTTCTCTGGTGGGACTGATGGAGGAGCGGGGCCAGGGCTGGGTGATTTAACGAGGGGTGAAGATGCTGGCTGGGGAGGCAGTGCTCAAGTCTCTATGAAGGATGGGGCAGGATGGACAGAGAGAGAGAAAAGGAAAGGAGCCATGAATAGAGCTCGAGAGGGAGAAAGAGGTACAGGGGTGAGATTGAACTCCCTCAGCCAGTTTGGTGTAGTGGTTCAGTGCGCGGACTCTAATCTGGGAGAACCGGGTTTGATTCCCCACTCCTCCGCTTGCACCTGCTGGATGACCTTGGGCAAGCCGTAGTTCTGTCAGAGCTGTTCTCTCAAGGGCAGTTTCTGTCAAGAGCTCTCTCAGCCCCACCTACCTCACAGGGTGTCTGTTGTGGGGAGGGGGAGGGAGAGAAGTTAGTCAACCGCTCTGAGACACCTTTGGGTAGTGAAGGGCAGGGTATAAACCCAATCTCCTCCTCCTCTTCTTCTTCCTCTTCTTCTTCCTCTTCTTCCTCTTCTTCCTCTTCTTCCTCTTCCTCTTCCTCTTCTTCTTCTTCTTCTTCTTCTTCTGAGGCCAAGCAGCTTAGCGTCTTCTGAAATCAAGCCCTGGAGCCTTCCCTCCCTCATCCGGGAGAAAGAGGGCAACCCGCTCCTCCTTCTCCTTCTCCTTCTCCTTCTCCTCCTCCTCCTTCTTCTCCTCCTCCTCCTCCTTCTCCTTCTCCTTCGTCTTCTTCTTCTTCCCATTCTGAAGCCAAGCAGCTTAGTGTCTTCTGAAATCAAGCCCTGGTCAGCCTTCCCTCCCTCAGCTGGGAGAAAGAGGGCAACCAGGTCTTGACACGTGTCTAGAGGAAACGTTCTGTGTTGTTGCTCTGCATAGTGGATGGGTCTAAAGACAGATTCGGCTGAGGAGCCGTGTTGGTTTGAAGCAGGGTGCACACAAAAGCTCACGCCCAGGATAAAACTTTGTTGGTCTTAAAGGCGCCGCTGGACTCAGACGTCGTTCTGTGGCCTTAGCACAGTCAGTGTAAAGCCCGTAAACTCGAGTTAAAGGGTTAACCATTTCAGCTTTCTATCCAAAAGTAATGTTTCTAGCTCTCATGGAGAAAGACTTTGAAAATGTTGTGACCCCAGGAGATGGATGGTTGGCAACTCTGGCTTGGGAAGTTCCTGGAGACTTGAGGGTGGAGTTTGGGGAGGGAACGCATCAGGGATTCAATTCCATAGAGTCTACCCTCCAAAACTGCTCTTTTATCCAGGGGAACTGACCTAATTCTGAGAGAACTCCAGGCCCCAGCTGGAGGATGGCAACTCTAACACTGAACATTCTGGCACATTTAGCAACTTGGAACTCCAGGCACATGTGCAGAGGAATAAATGTCTTTAACTGATACTGTAATTAGCCCAAAACTTTCAATGGGCCAGTTTCTATGGATACAAAATGAGCTATGTATGGGCAGGAAATTAGAGTGGGTGGGTAATTTATATCTACTCAGGAAGGTGGGGTAGGGCTGAGTCATTCTCTTCCTGAGATAATGGAATACCCCACCTTCCTGAGTAGATATGAATTACCTGTCCACCATTTTTCTTCTCACCTTGACACAGAGAGTACTCCATCTTTCTGCGTTATACCTCTGAGGATGCCGGTCACAGCTACCGGTGAGACGTCAGGTCCTACAATGCCAAGACCACGGCCATACAACCCGTAACATCTACAACAGCTAATGAACTCCGGCTGTGAAAACCTCCGACAACATAGTGAGAGGTTTGTTTATCTCAGAGATTTCTTAACAGCAACAATGTGTCTTAATAAAGATTCATATAACTCTCTTGATTTCCTGGAGGCTAGTACTTTCTTCCCATACTTGATTCCTTCCCTTGTGGGATTAGGGAGCTCCCTCTGACTCTAGAGGAATCTGAGACTGATCACTTTCTCATACCAGCCAGGGGTCCCTTCCGAACTGAACCCACTGAATAGCTGAGAAGGGAATATTCTCCGTTTCCTAGAAGCGATATTCCTTTTCTGTTTGGCTAGACTGGTAGTTTCAGCCTACTGACCAATCTAGTCTGCCAAACGCGATCCTCAGTTCTTGACACTGTGAATAAAGTGTTCTCAGCTTGGCTACAGTTCTTAATATTGAACTTATCCTCAGATTCTGGTAGTAGACTGTAACAGGGCAGGGAGCTGTGTCCCTTCGCTTCCCAAGTGACTTTGTCTGATTCCTTCTGACCAAGGGTCATTTTGTAGAGAAAGGGGTGCAGGAGCTCATTAGCATAACTCATTAGCGTAACTTATTTGCATATGCCACACCCCCTGACATCACCAGAAGTGTGCCAGAAGGCAACACCCACCGCTCAGGCTCCACTGGACTGTTTTGGATTGTTAGCTATTGGGGGGGGGACGTGCAGATCTGTCCTCCCAGAGGAGGGAGAGCTTGTACCTGAATAAAACCTGGTCTTAAAGGTGCCACTGGACTGTTTTTGATTGCTAGCTATTGGGGGGGGGGGTAACGTGCAGATCTGTCCTCCCAGAGGAGGGAGAGCTTGTACCTGAATAAAACTTGGTCTTAAAGATGCCACTGGACTGTTTTGGACTGGGGGGGCCAGGGGGAGCTCTGAAACTTACCTGGCTGCTTCTTGCTCTGACTTAGGGCTGCTGGGAGCAGGGGGTGGGGCTTGTTGCATGTGCCAGCCCCCTGGGCACTTTACTGCCGGAGCTTCGCTCCTATGCGCTCCTGAAGGAAATGACCCCTGCTTCTGACAAACACACCAGCTCCAGCTTTCCAACTACGGACATCCCTCAGCAGCACTCAGCTGCTCTTAAAGCTCTCCTCAGTTGGCACTGACCAGTCAGAAAGAAAGGGGGTACATGCGAGAAGCAGCCTGTCAATCAAACTGTGCTTCACCATGAGGTATTACCCCTTAACTTCCCAGCTTTCTGAATTCAGTGCACTAAGTGTCCTGGCTTTTCATCACAGTATTATATCCTAGTGAGGTCCCTCTGCTCCCCGAACCCTACCTCCAAAATCTGCAGGGATTTCCGAAGCTCAAGTTGGCAACTCTAGGCAGGATAAGACCACTGCTTAGTCAGCCAAAGCCTTCCAGAGGCCGCAGTTTCAAGGCGTTGGTGTCAATGAAGTGTTCCCATGGTTGGGTGTTCCTGTAGGTAGAGTGTGCTGCTGGCTCTCTCCAGTTTCTCATTTTAAAAATCCAATAATGTTCTTTGACTTTGCTTTCCTCCTGTTCTCTGTCATCATTCTGAGGAGAGACATACTTCCATTTGAGCGCTCGGGTATGCAAAATAAACATATAATCGTCCGTTTTACTTTTTGTGGCAAATACAATATCATTAGTTTTTTAGTGTGAATTTGTTGTTGGTTTACTTTTGACAGTTTTTTGGCTGCAGAAATCTGCAGCTGCCCTTGCTTGGTTTTTATGCCAAACACAATCTTTTTTGATATTGAATATTATTTTGCACATGGAGCTCCAGATGGGCACGAAGGAGGGGTGGGTGACTTTGATTATATGGTTACTGTGCCCCCTAAATTAGTAGGAGAGTTGTGCTGAAAAACCTCACTTAATTAATTTTTTTTTTTTACTGCAAACACAGAAAATGTAGATATCATAGGAGGGGAAAGGCTGTTTTTGATTAACAAGGTGACATCGCACTTACAGTCTGAAGACAAGTTGTTGTTGTTCAGTCGCACAGTCGAGTCCGACTCTTCGCGGCCCCTGTCCATATATATTATGTCCATATATATTATGTAAGTACTGAAGACAAGTACTTACATAATATATATGGACCGAATGTTTTGTATATTGATTTAGTTTAGGATGACTTTTTTGTTGTTGTTCTGTGTGTTTACGCTGTGAACAGCTTTGGGAATTTTAATCAAGGATAAAAAAGTAAAGGTAAAGGTTCCCTTGCTCGAAAGCCAGTCGAGTCTGACTCTAGGGTTGCAGTGCTCATCTCCGTTTCAAAGCTGAAGAGCCAGCGCTGTCCGAACACGTTTTGGTGGTCATGTGGCCGGCATGACTAAACACCAAGGCGCACGGAACGCTGTTACCTTCCCACCGAAGTGATACCTATGTCTTGCTTTCGAACTGCTAGGTTGGCAGGAGCTGGAACTAGAGACAGGAGCTCACTCCGTCATGCGGCACACTCGGGTCTCGAACTGCTGAACTACCGACCTTCCACAGCCTGCAGTTCAGCGTCTTAACCACTTGAGCCACCGCAGCTCAATCAAGGATAGCGGGATAGAAATATCTTAAAGTAGATACATCTCCAGGGTAAAATTCTTCTGACACCCATATATAAAGTTGATGGTCAGGGCTTTTTTTCTGGAAAAAGAAAAACTGGAGCTCTCAGGAGGGAATGAAGGAGAAGCACGCAGAATTCTTTGAAACCATATCAGGAATTTTTAAACAATTTTTGAGAGTTTTGTTTCCACGAAGAGGTTCTGGAACTCCGTTCCACTGTGTTCCCCTAGAAAAAATGCCCTCCTGGTCACCTCAATCCTAGGTCCCTGCACGGAAGTAAATTCCTTTGAAATCAGCGGGACTTTGCTTAATTTTGTTGCTCCAAGGTTCTTGTGTAAACTTGTGGGTGCAAATTGAACTCCAGAGCATGGGCGACGTATCACCCTTTCTTGCGGGCAGCTTTTTGTGCAAACATGATTAAAGTATTAATGGGTCACACTGAAGAATTTATAAGTGGAAAATCGGCAGGCGGTTATTTCAAATAAACAAATAAAAGTGCAAAATTGCTGGAAAATAACCACTCGGGTTGACCCTGCAACACAGATTTTGAGACCCTTAGGAAAGGGAGGACTTGTCAGGAGGGGGTTCTTTCCTTTCTCTGCTCCTCTTCCTTTCAATCAGCTTCTAGCTTGTAAATCTGACTCCCAGCAGGCTGTGAACTAACTACATGACTAATCAAATCTTGCAAATGCTCGTTACGGGGCCAACCACCATGCAGAGCGATTGCCAAAATGCCTCATTAACACCAAGGGGCACCTCTTTCCTCCATATTTGCAACAAAAACAAGCCATTATGGCAAGAGGTGGCGACATAGGGTTGGGTTGCCAACTTCCCTGTGGGGCCTGGAGATTTTCCAGAATTGCAACTGTGATCATTAGGCTACCAAGGGTCATTTCGTAGAAAAAGAGGTGCAGGAGCTCATTAGCATAACTCATTAGCATAATGTATTTGCATATGCCACACCCCCTGACATCACCAGAAGTATGTCAGAAGGCAACACCCACCGCTCAGGCTCCACTGGACTGTTTT
>NW_015174319.1:0-8509 GCF_001447785.1 Gekko japonicus | reverse complement strand
GGTGGGGCTTGTTGCATGTGCCCACCCCCTGGGCTCTTTACTGCCGGAGCTCCGCTCCTGGTCGCTCCTGCAGGAAAATGACCCCTGGTTCCACCGCAGAAAAATGGCTGCTTTGGAGGATGGACTCTATGGCGCCCTACCCTGCCAAGGTCCCTTTTCTCTCCAGGAATTTTTTTAAAAAATGGAGTTGGCAACCCTGACTTGTAAGGCTAATTGTCATATTGTGTCAATGCTTTGGATACCTGATGAGCAAACATGGAATTACAAGAGCTTGGAGCTGCTTGGGACAAGCCCATGAGCCCCCTTCCTGTTCAAGAATTTTGGGGTTCAGCACTGAATTGGTGGGAATGAGAGAATCACCCTTTTCTTTTGATGTTGCCCTGGCAGGTTCCACAAAACCGGTTCTGCCGTGGCGAAATTTTATAACGTGGATTCTGCAGAAGCGTGGGGAAATGTGGCCGTCAAAATCTGAGGATGTAGTGAAGCAATCACATGGTGACGAGCAATGCTCCCTCTCAGCTGTGGAGTCTTGTGAGCAAAAATTCTCCTTGGTGAGCTCCTGGCATTAAAGTTGTGAGCCAGCGATTTGGCTACTGCATGAATTAGTTTGCTCTGGAGCCCTCCTTCCGGGGCTAAGACAAAAATGTGTGAGCCGGAGGCGGGAAAAAACGTGAGCTAGCTCACACTAACTCAGCTTAGTGGGAACACTGGTTACAAGGTGTGTGTGTGTGTGGGTACTGGCTTTCTTGTTCACCCATGAATTTAATGGAATCTGTCCGGTATGGAGCAGCTTGAAACTGGGACTGCTGTGAATTGATGGTATTTTCCTCCACCACCATGTTAAACTTTTGACCCTCAAGGCAGAGACTTATTCAGACTGGAAATTTGTGCTCCCTTTATTTAAAAAGGATCCATGACGGGGTGCAGTTTTTAAACCGACTCCATTGTAGACGTGGAAAAGTGTGGTGTTACACCGGTGAATATTTTGTGGGCAGTGGCTGCAACGGGCTTTGTCTACTTGAGCTGCCATTTTAATTGGCAACCGTTTGGAGACTGGCTCTGGCTAGGGTTGCCAACTCCAGCCTGGGAAATTCCTGGAGATTTGGGTGCGGTGCCTGTTGATGTGGGAGATGTGGGAAGGGATTTCACCTAAAATCTATGGTATACCATAGAGTTTGTCCTTTGAAGCTGCCGTTTTTATCCAAGGGAACGGATCTCTGTAGTCTGGAGGTCAGACGTGATTTTGGGAGAACTCCAGACCCACCCCCCTCCACCTGGAGCATGGCAACCCCAGTTCCAGCTGTTAGATGTATTTGTTTTAAATATTTATGCACTGTCTTATTTCTGCAAGCCCAAAGCAGCTAACAAAACAGCAAAAGCTCTAATCCCAAGGCCGGGGTGTGTATGTATGTATGTATGGGGCGGGGAGGCCCCCACAAATTTGAAATTTGCCTGTCCATGCTTAGGGAATGCCGTGAGAGAGGATGTTCACGGGGGACAAGATTTTGTGCAAATCTTGGCCAGAGTTCTAAAGAAATAGGTACTTGTCCACAGCGAGCCCGTAGTGAAATAGTGGCTGCTTGTCTTGGCTCTACGTTCACTCATGTAGCCGCCACAGGAACATTTTTGCTAATAAAGGTGGGATAGAAATGCTTCCAAGAAATTTTTTAAAAAACACATGTGTCAAATAGCTACAGCAAAGCTGACAATGTGCTCGGCCCTTGGAGGGGCTCCGGTTTGTTTGTGTTTTATTTCATTTTATGGAATCATTTAATTGCGCGCTTCAGGTACGCTCTCAGCGACTTTCCCTCCCGCCGCTGTTTTCTACGTTTTCGCTTCTGATTCCTGCTCAGTAAATACGGACCCGTCGGGCTGTTCTTTATTCTCTTTTCCACAAGAAATCTTGATTCTTTTTACGATGCTCCCGAGTCTTTGCTCCGTTTCTTAATAAGCACACATGGACGAGCCTCAGGTGAAGACAGCTTCTCTCCTCCTTTGCTCTTTGCTGTTTTCCCTGCCTTTTTTAATCATCTGGCTTTCTGGCTTTAAGCCTCCTGCAACTCCCTCATTCACCCCCAAATGTTATTGCTCACGAAGTTTCTATATGGTTGCCTATCTATATGACAACACATTTCCGTTTCCCCCCCTTCTGTCTCTTTTAGCACCGTTCTTCCCCCTTCCCATTTTTTTATTTCAATCAGATCTGAACTTTTATTAAAGCCTGGTGTCTTAACTTGAAGGAGTTATTTCTCCGCTTTGGTTTCTCTTGCAGTCGCTTTCTGGTTTTAAGTTATGAGGAGAACTTAGCTTTGGGTTCGCCGGACGGCTTATAGATTTCTCCTGCTTCGTATTTGTATGGTGTTTACGCCTGTTTCCCTTTACTAAAGTGTAGGAATTGTCCGCATTGTTACTAGTGTGTTTTTTTTAATTTGACAATATATTTTTCAAATATTTTTATTTCAGAAACATATGAGGTCTCTTTCTTTTCTCCCATACCAGTTTTCTTTATTGGTCTGGAAATTAAATTGAATGCTATCTCCCCCCCCCACACACACACACACTTTTGCTTTGCTTTTTTGGGGCTGAGAGAACGGTGTTTGAACACATCTTTATGCTTTCTTTTACTCTATTTATTCTATTAATTTTCTTTAACTCAGTGTAGTCTACTAATTTTCTACAGCTGTTCCTTCTCTTTGAGGTAGGCACAGCAGTCAACGTTTTCCCCTTCAGCAAATTCCTGTTTCACACCCATATTCACCCATTCAGCTTTTCCTTAAGTTCCCATAATTTCTTTTCTACCTTGAAAGAATTGTTCCTTTCTGATTTTAGACATCTTATTTCTAGTTTTTGGCTGCTAATACCTTAGTTTCTGCTTTGCTTAGAAATCCTTTTTACCTTTTAATGATTCTGCTTGCGTGATTCTTGATTTTCATGCTATGTGTTGCTTTAGCATTCATTTTCCCCACCGCCACCTCAGAAATTTGTCTCTGGCTCAGCCTGTTACGTTCTTTCTGTCCCAAAAACGGCAATTGTGCCTGGTTAGCGGCAGGTTTTCCTTTCAGACCCCAGAGTTTCCAGCTGTCTGGCATTTTCCTGAGCCGTCCTCTTTTCTCTTTTTGACAGGTAGTTTTTGGGCTGAACAGAACGCGAGCCAAACCCTTTTTTCTTTGTGTATTCACATTGAGCAGAATGCTCACTTTGTTCTGAAGCCATTCGGCTTTTCTTCATGAGCTCCTATCTAGGGATGTATGAATCTGCCCTTTTAAATTTCTTTCTGTTTTGTTGGACTTTTTTGTTTTTTTGCATGCGGGTCTTTCATTTCGCCCTGGTGTTTCTGATTAATTTTTTCTTTCTTTTACAAGACTTCAACAGCGCTTTTACGCACTTTACGGCGTTCTGTCATTGATGTGCCATCGGCATAAAATCATGTTAAAAACTGCATACATTTTTACAGGAAAGGTTAGCGCAGCAAAATAGAAAATTGCATGAAAACAGAAGTCTTGCAGGTTTGATTTTTGTACAAGATGAAAATGAAACAGGGTTTTTAAAAGGAAAATGGAGAGGCTGCAAAAGGTAGTCACATTCATGCCTCTAACTCTTCTTGCGACTAGAGGAAAAGTGCAGTTTTTCACTTCTTAACATATCCACGAGGGACATTAAAAAAACGGCAGCAAGAGCAAGTTCCTGTTTTTTCCTAACATGGGTATGTTTGTTGATGTTTAGATGTTAGATGTTTAGACAATCTTTTTGAGAGTTCCATAATTCACAGATTGTGTATGGTAGAGAAATAGGAGTTTCAAGAATTATTTCAAAGATCCTTGTGAAACGTTTGTCCTGAAAAACATTAACAGCATCTCAATATTTGTTACTGGGAGGGTGGATATTTATTTGCTTTTGAATCACACTAAGACAACTACTTATGTTGGGTGGTGAAGGAATTCTGCTTCGGGAATTCCAATGGCTGGGTCTCGCTTCAGGCCGATAATTTAGCTGATGGCCACAACGGGGAAGAATTTCCCCCCAAGTCCTACTGCCCCTGTTGTTTTTCAATCTTCCTCTTGAATGTGTGGCTTCAGTGGCTTGAATTTTGTGAGCTGACGTAGCCCTTTTGGACCAGGACAAAAGTACATAACCTCTGAACATGGAGGTTCCATTGAGCTACCGCGTCTAGTAGCCATAGCTCTTCTCGTATGAATTTGTCCAGTCCTTTCCCCTTTTTTATGCTAGTGGCCAATAGCCGCTTTACGGTAAAGGATTCCATATGTTCTTTATGAGTTGTACAAGGCCCTTCTTTTGGTATGTGTGAACCCACAGCCATTGACTTCATCGGATGACCCCGATTTCTAGTATTACGAAAGTGGGGGTGAGGGGATCTCTGTCCGTACCATTTATTGTTGAGTCCTGGAACAAAGCAACCCCTTCCCCTCCTGGAAGGCTGAACTGGAGACTTGTGAAAATAACAAAGTCACATGGCCAGGCAGGCCGGAGCGCTTGGGTGACTCAGAGTTAGGCATCGGTCCCTGCCTTCCACCCCAGGCCCTCCACTTTGGGGGAAAGCTTTGGCCCGTGCTGCGCAAGGCTACTTGACAGGGATAGATGAACAGAGCTTTCTTTTGCTGAGACTTGCCTAGTTAAAAACACATCGCCGGGGGGGGGGAGAAAACCCCCCGAAACAAAAACAAAAGCACCGCATTTTGCATTCTTTGGACACCATCCAAATGTGAGATATATGTTTTAGCAAGAGGGTCGCTATTATCGAACGCACAGCCAACACGTTCTGTGTTTGAGAAGACACAGGTCGTTGCCACGGTGGCTTCTTGCCTCGAGGGGGAAAGCCCCGAATACCACGCACATTCCTCCGCTAGCAATGGCCTTGGTTTCGTTCCTTTGGCCAGCTCTCCGCGTTTCCAGATGTGAGGCGATGACTGACTTATCAGCATTGTGGCCCCCGCCCTCCCCAGTCTTTTCTGATCCGTTTGCTTCTGCTCCCCAGCCTGCCCTCAAGAGTCTATTTAACACCTTGTTGCAGATGTTGCAACGGGAGGGAGGGGGAGGGAAGAGAGGGCGACTGGGTCTCGGGCTTGTTCCCTTTCGAACAACAAGCAGCCGATCCAAAAGAAAACCAGAGTGGTGTTCTTCGAAAAATAATAGTAATACGAACCATGATTATGTCAAGTGGGGAGGGGGGAAACTTATCCTGCGTGGATTGTCTTGATGTTTACTTCAGTGCCGAATGAGCCAACCAGTGGAATCTCAGGTTACTTCCAAACAGAGGTGCTTTGGGGGTGGGGGTCTGCACCCTGCATGGCTCTTTGGAGACCCCACGCGCAGACACCATGTAGTTGTGTCTGCACTACTTATACTGGCTGCCTGGTGATAGTGACCGATAAGCACATGGCTTTCCTCACTGGCCACCGTCCAGTGGTGGAGGCCAGATATCATAGCATGCACATCTGCATAGGATACTGTGGCCTGTCTTAGAAAGAATGACTTGGAAAGCAGCATTGAAGAGCGCACGCTATGAGCAATCTTCAACCAGAGCTTTTCCAGCTAGGGACTGGGTGGGAACAGGAAGCTTCATGTAGTCCATGAAAAGTCCCTGACAAAGATATTTATGGTGTCTGGGAAAGGGGCTTAGCTGGAGGGTATTCAGCAAGTCTCAGAGCAGACTCCATGTGCACAACTGAGACCTGGATCTGATCTTTCAGGGCATCGGGGGGCTTTGCTTCAGCGCTTCATCAACATGTGCCTCAGCTGTAAGACCTGGAATGGGACCCAGAATTCATTGGATGTTTTGAGCAACGAGTTTGGCTTTGCCTGTCAGTAACTTCCATCATCCTAAGTTTACAAGACAGCAGGAGGTAGTGCGGACTTTGCCGATGACGCCTGGCAAACCTGGGTGTGTCTGCTGTTGCTTATCGGTCCTAGACTTCGCCCAGCGCCAGCAAGAGGGCCCCCTCTGGAATCAAGATTTGGCACGAGGAAGAACAGAATACGAAGTCCCTTCCCAGCTATGTCCTTCTGTAGTTTTGTTGGCTTCTCACAAGAGCAAAATCTGTGAAGTGTTAGCAGATAGGATAGCGCTTTGAGAGGGGACATATGGCTGACCATAACTTTGGAAGAAACCAAATGGAAAACTTTACCCTGGAATGTAAAATCCAAGGGGATTTTCCATTCCAGCGCAGTCTTTTCCACACAGATTCCTCCATGGATAGTCTTCTAGGGAGGAATTGTGTTTTGTCAGAATGGCCCCACGGAGGGTGTCAGAATTACCACCACCGAGAAGAAAAGCCGACAATAAATGTTAAGACAGTTGAAAGTAATTTGATAGGTTTTGCTTCCCACTCATGTGTACAAACATCTATTCTCTTCACTTTCACATCTGGTCAAACAATACAGGAAGCCTATGACCTGTTTATCAGGGGGGATAGGAGGCGAATGAGAGATTCCACAACCAGCAAGTCCCCCTTTCAGCCACCTCCAAAATTGTTTCTCTCCAGCCACGTAGCATTTGTGTGTGGGGGGTGGGGGTCTGAAGTGTTTTATGTTTCTTATTTTTTAAAATCTTTCCCCCCTATTTCATGGTGGTTTTTTCTTTACTTTTTTTTCTTTTACAGGCATTCCAGTCCAGCCTAGACGCAAACTCCGAAGCGAAACCTTCCTTGCTGCGTGTCAATTCTTTTAAAAGTAAGGACAAAACGTGCTACTTGAAGACTTTTTTTAAAAATGCAAACAATGCTAATAATATGCTTTTAAAGAAATGAGAGTTCTGAACGCAAATGGCAAAATACTGTACTGCCAGAAAAATTAACTTCTTGTTGTTGTTGTTGACTTTAACCTTGGCACTAAAGACTTGAGGAGAAGGCTGTGTTGGACCCAGAGATGGGAATCGGAGCTGACCCTTGCGAGAACGGTCGGAACCAATTGGAGACACAAGTCTCAGATTCTGGGGTTTGGTATGTCTTGAGTCTCCCTTCCCTGAAGGCGGTTTGTGCTTCAGCCCGCTGCCTGGAGCTGTTGGCCTGGCCCTAATAGATACCACCCGCCAGTTTGCACTGTCAACAAGCCTGCTGAGGTGTCCGTGTGGAAAGCTAGAGTGGGTGGGACTCTTGTGGAAGAGGGAAGGTGCCACTGCTGAGGTGTCAGTGTGGAAAGCTAGGGTGGGTGGGTCTCTTGTGGCAGAGGGAAGGTGCCACTGCTGAGGAGCCTTGAAGGCTCTGAGTGACAATGTCAAGCAAACACAAGCACTTCTTGACGATCTGGAAAACTCAGGACCTGCTTTGTGTCACCCAAGAGTTGTGCTTCCAACGCTGGCTTCCGTAGTTGGCACAGTCATGTTTGAAGGCTGAGTTCATTCAGGTTAGCGGCCGTCTCTCTTGCTTCGATCTGGTAGTGGCCCTGAAGAAGTATTTCGTTCTCTCCACCGCCTTTTATGGCACAAGTCTACACAGGGCACCCACCCTACTTACGGTTTGTTGACCAAAATCATCCTTTTCGGGATACCATCTATAGGCCCTGTTCAGGCAGCAAGTAAGTCAGCCAAGTTAAAAGAGAAAGCGGAGTCATTTCAGTCTGCTGCAGCCGTATTAAATGTTTTAAACCGGTCTTCTGTTTACATTTAGAACAATTATTTTGAAGGTAGTTCCATCTATAGGCCCTGTTCAGGCAGCAAGTTAGCCAAGTTAAAACAGAAAGGGGAGTCATCTCAGTCTGCTGCAGCAGGACTTTGTTTACATTTAGAATAGAACAATTATTTTGAAGGTAGTTCGGATGTCATCTTGACCTGCTAAAACAGGATGAGCAAATCCCTCATGCTTCCGCTCTTGGGCAACAGGGTAATGGGTTGGGTCCAGCAATATGTGAATGGGATGACTGAAGGTAGTTCTGCTTGTACATGCAGTAGCACTAGATGGACTATGGTTCCCAGAGAATCCTCATAATTACTTGCAAAGCCAGAGGACACCTGCATCTAAAAGCAAAACAAAGGCCAGACTACATGGGGATCTGCCATCGGAACGGCTGATGAGCAATTTAGAGCAACTGAGGAGGGAGAGGCGTGATATAGATGGGAGACGCAGCACAAGGTAAAGTGGGGGTAAATTGCTGCCGGTTTCACTTCCTTACTGGTCGAGGCTTGGAAGGCGAAATAGCTTCTCGGCCAGGAAAGAATCCCTGCAATGGATGTTCCGGCCAGGCGGTGGCAGTGTGGCAATTGACATACAGGTCCTGAAGCCTGGCCAGCACGCAGCCGTGGGGAAAATGACGGAGCCAAGCCAGAAGACGTCGATACCGGGCAGTGACGGCGCGCGCAATTAAAAATGAATATATGTTGTCTTCCCTATCTCCTACAAACATTGTTAGTCCCCTGTGTATACTGAGTAACTGTACATCGCTTTGAGCCGACTGGGAAAAGCGATAAATAAATATTATTTATTATTATTTACACGTGGAAATGCAGTCCGGGGCGCAATAGCACAAGTTGCCGGACTGGCCTTTCTAGTAGACTTCG
>NW_015174318.1:485051-489289 GCF_001447785.1 Gekko japonicus | reverse complement strand
TGCTACCTCCCTGGGGCCATGGGGAGGAGTACTGAGGATCTCCTGGCATGGCATGCGTCTCAGTGGGGTGGAGCTGCAGGTGGACCTTGGGAAAAGGTGGCTGGATACAATGATCAACTCCAAGAGGAGGGCTGGGATAGCAGACTGAGCAGAGTGGGGGGGGGGGGGGGAGGCAGGACTAGCCAAACCCAGAGGTCTTCTTGTTGAATCTTCACTGGCAGGGAAGCAGAAACAGAGATATGTCCAGCCATAGCAACATGGCACAAGTGCTATGCCATACTAAGCCATGGATGTTGCCGTGACAGGCTCTGCAAATGCAGACCCATGGAGGGGGGAACCTCACCATGAACCCCACGCCTTGAGGCACATGATGGTGCCATCTGAATTACACTCACCTGTCCTGTGTTGTCCTCAGGGACCGGTAGTGATCCATCCAGAACAGCACCTACAGCTGCTGATCAAGTCTCTGATTGTGCACGGAAATGAGTCAGAGTCTCCTGGGAAACTGGTCCACCATGTAGAGTGGAGCAGCTGCCAGACCCGCCCCCCCCCAAAAAAAAAACCACCAACAAGCCCTGTCCTCCACCGAGAGGAGGAAACAAGCACAGGACTGAGCTTACAGCCCAGTGTAGGGCTGAAAACATTCCTGCCCCAAGCAGTTCTCCCAGGAAACTGTCCAGGGGACTTTTCCCATGGCATGTCAGGGGCCATGGTGCTGGGAGGCCATGGCTTGCGCTGCTCCTGCACGAACCCAATGCTGGGCTTGAGTGGAGGAGGCACTGTTCCTGGGGTGGCACCTGGCCTCAAGCAAGGGGAATGGGGGAGCAGGTTTGTGTCCCTTACCCTTACCTGTCAGTGCATGATTGTACCTTCGGGTTGAGGCTCCAAAGGTGAGGTACCTGTTGGGGTTCTGAAATAGGAAAGGTCAACTACAGAGTATGGACTTTGTTCTCCCCTTTGGGTGTTAATACGAAGTGGTCGTCCTGTAGTGCTAAGTGCCCTCTCTGTGCTTTTCCCATCACCAGCTTGCTGTAAGTCCACATGGCAGGGAACTGTCAAGAGAGCATACAATGCCATGCGCACTATCTCTGGAGTTGTGGGGCAACCTCCTGAAATCATTTGTAGGGAGGGCTGGGATGTCTTTGGGTGCTAGGGAAAGGCAATGTCAGCATGGCAGGTGCTGCTTGAGTGTGCACTTGATCGGTATCCTGAGCTGTTTGGGTTCCTGTGGGTGTGGCCACAGCTGAATAGGGAGGAGTGAATTAGGAGTTACCATGGCTGCCAATGGGCAGTGCCAGGATTTTTGCTGGCGCAATTTTGCACCTCTTCTAGGGGGCGCGCCCATGCTGAAAATGCTTTGGGAACTCGCTGGGTTCACGCTGTCACTCCTATGGTGTGCAGCTGTGCCACTGGAAGTATGCGGCGCAGCCCTGCTCGTGCCCTGAGTTGGTATAAATGCCCCTTACACTGTACGCACCCTTTACATGTAAATCCGAGTACCACCGGTGTAAGGGGTTAATGGGTGTTTGCTCAAAATACAACCTTGCTTGTTGTAGTAAGCAACTAGTTAGTTTGCTCTCGTAAGGAGACCACCTGGGTTCTAGTCCTACTATTTCTTTAACTGATTGGTTTCTTATTACACCCACATTTACCCGTCAGAATGATTTAAAGTGTTATATGAACCACAACATTTTAACTTCTATCAAATACATCAACTATGGCTAGTTCCAGGCTGAAGCAATAATGGAATCATCTAGGAACAAAACTGAAACCCCTGACTCCCAATTCTTCTTTGAAGCAGAACATCTGGTCAAGTTATCACTTCAGGTCACATCATTCAGTACTGAACTTCACTCTCACAATCTCCCTTTCAGTGCTGTGTAGTAGTGTCCATCTTTCATACTTTAGATTTATATATCAGTTTCAAATTGTATTGTGTTCTGCTGAAAAAAACATCACCTACCAGGATTTGAACCCTGATTTCTGGTGCAGGCACCTTGCTCATCCTATTCAATGAAAGCCTGCAGGCACTCAAATGCACAGTGATCTTCCCCACCTAATGACATTTTTGCTGGGTCTTGCATTTACACCTAAATTCTATCTGTTTGTTGTTTTTAAAAAAAGGGAAGCAAAGGCAAATAACATATTTGGGTTTTGCATTAAATTTTTCACTAAAATCATCTTTGGAGAATGATTTAAAGAATGGAATTGGTCGTTGAAATACTGTCAATTTAACTGTGATTGTTTTTCCATACAAAATGTTTAAGATTCAACTGATTCAGTTTTTGTTACTTCATTTTCATCTTTCACTTCTGCCCTTCTGTTTTCAGTGACCTGCAACAAATGATAAATATTTTCAATCACTCTTATTCCTTCATTGGGCCCAAGTCAAGAAACATTATGTTTACATGAAATCACCTGCTAATTAGCAGCAAGTAGTGATGTGAGAACCACAACCACTATCCCCAGCTGACCTCAACAACATTTGAGTTTTTAAAGTTTTCCTGTCAAATAACTGAAAAACTTAAGCACTTTTTGAAGCATCTGATAGGAAGGAATGAAAAAATACAAATGGGCCAAGCACCCACCTGCTCTTTGCAGCTAATTACTACCTCCATTATTTCTAAGTAAATTTTCCCCCTTTGATATGGAAGAGGAAGCTGTGAATGAAGAGTTTGCTACATACAAATTCATGCTGCTCTCCACCTAACTTGAGATCATCACTCGCTCCTGTGAGGGATGATGGCATTGTAGTTTCCACTGATTTTTGATCCAATACTGGCAGAATGGGATTTGTATCTGGCATGCTGCCAGCTACCTTCTCTCCTTGGCCAAACAGGTTTTTTTAACTTGGAAAGGGAGGTAACTAGCAACGAGAGCTGGCTTACAAACAGCATTTTGAGCAAAGCCCAGAACCCTAAGGATCTGGGACATATCTGAAATAGGTTGAGCATTTTGAATTAGGGAGGTTCACATGACAAGCCCCTGCTCAAAACTAGATGGCATTATTCATTTACAACTACAGATTCCTCCTTTGATAAAACAGGTCTTTTCAGAGTTGGGATGACTTTTTCAATCCTGGGGAAAACTAATTAGCTCCAGTTAATTACAAACAGTTCTATTAATACATACTACATACTAAATGCTCTTTCAATCCACTTTCAATGCTCTTTGCAACTGAATTTTACTGTGTGAAATGGCAAAATCCAATTGCAAACAGCACCCTCAGTTTCATACTCAGATAAGAATTTCAATGAACATTAGATATAGGGACTGATTTTTTGAGTTGTGAAAATGCAAAATAATAAAATAACCAATATAATCATTTTAAAATGTGCATACATTTAAAAAATGCCAAGAAATAAAGATACTAAACACCAAAATGTCTTAAAGACTTGGCAGCAGTTCTGCTACTTAACAATACTAAACTGAAGTCAGTGTGTGATCCTGGTTCTCTCTGGTCTTTGAACTTAATTCTGCAAAAAAAAAATTATATTGGCTGCCTTCCCACTCACTTTTGTACTTGGCTCAGTGCCAGCATGCAGAATACACATGTACAGCACAAAATGTGAAAGATTCAAGCATGTGTATCAACATCCACTTTTCTATACGCTACACCATACTATATACAATACATATACACAATATGCTATACTTATTACTTGAACCAAAAACCCAGAATTACAAAAGAGGGAAAATAAATTGCTGACATCTAATGTGCTATGACGGAATCTTATTTTTTTCATGGAAGTCAACTATAGAATTATATATTTTTCTATATGAGAGTACAGCTCTAAATTGAGTTTTAGACTTACTAATTTCTGAGCTCTTTCCAACAACCTGTACCAGACAGTATGATGAAGCTGCAATATGAAGGCATGTAATTATTGACAAGGTAAAACAAACAAACAAACAGAAGTTCTAACATGCCTCCTTATACCTGGGTGATATGATGGTTTGTGAGATACGCACTGTTCTTACCACCACTAGTTCCACAATAAATAAGCAAAATCATTCCTAAGTGCAAGCAAGTGCTTTGGTGCAAATATGCAATTATTGGCAATGCCTGTCAAAGAAACAGGTTTTAATACATGCAGAGATGTTACTTAAATGACATCTTTACCACTTCAGTTTGTTCAGCAATACAACAAAATTTGAGTCCAGTGGCACCTTTATGACCAACAAAATTTTATTCAAGGTATAAGCTTTCATGTGAATGCACACTTCTTCAGATACAA
>NW_015174318.1:477574-481498 GCF_001447785.1 Gekko japonicus | reverse complement strand
TGAGGTGTGGAATGGAGTGAAGTCCAATCAGCTTCCATATGCAAAAGACCTTGAAACACTGGGCGGGACTGCACAAAGCAGCCAGTCAACCCAGCCAGCGTCTTCTGACTGACAGTTCAAGCGTCCATACACTAAAGGTGTGCATTTTGGAACGTTGGAGCCCACTATGGCTTTATATATAAGGGAGAGATAATTTGCTTAGAGAAAACTGGTATCGTTTATAGATACGCATTTGCAAGAAACACCACATCTATTATAATCTGCATCCATAAGAAGCATCTTTGAACCCCCACAAAAGGAGTCACTAGATTTGAATTTCAATATATCTTCTTCTATAGTATCTAGCAAACAGCATTTTCTATAACAATTTAGTGCAAACATTTGTACAATGTATTATTGTACCTTTTTACATAGACATGTAAGTACAATGCATCTTCTCAAGATGAAATAAGAACAAAATTTAAAGACTACAATTCCTTGAATATCAAAAATTCAACATGCTACAATGCTCATGTAAATTAAAACACAATTCACTTTAGGAAAAGAGGTTCCCTTCATCTAACATAATGATCTGGCAACAGTGATCCACACTATGGTCACCTCGAGGTTGGACTATAATGCTCTCTACATGGGGCTGCCCTTGGCGCAACTCCGGAAGCTGCAGCTAGTGCAGAATGCGGTGGCCAGGCTGTTGATGGGTCTCCCTATGTGGGAGCACATCCAGCCTGTGCTAAAGTCATTGCACTGGCTGCCAATAGCATACCGGATTCGCTTCAAGGTGCTGGTTTTGACCTTTAAAGCCCTTTATGGTCAGGGTCTTACCTACCTGAGGGACCGCCTTTCCCCATATGTTCCCCAGAGAGCACTACGGTTGGGGTCGCGAACCTGCTTGGCCCCCCCTGGCCCGAAGGATGCCAGATTGGTATCAACTAGGACCAGGGCGTTCTCTGTAGCAGCTCCAACTTATTGGAATGAGCTTCCGGAAGAGATCAGGGCCCTGCGGGACCTCTTACAGTTCTGCAGGGCCGCAAAAATGGAGCTTTTCCATCAGGCATTCAGGTAAGGAGCTGCACGTTACCATCTATGCCCGGTGCCGAATTTACTGCCAGCCTGACCCCGCCATGAGCGGAGATACTGCCGATTGTATGTTTCTGAATGCACTTTACCATAGCTATATCGCCAGTGATGTTAATGCTTTAATAATTTTATCTTGTATTTTATATTGATATTCATATTATTGTCTTTTATTGTTTCCTATGTAAGCTGCCCTGAGCCTGCCTCGGCGGGGAGGACGATGTAAAAACATAATAAATAAATAAAAAGCCACAGGGTGATTCTACAGAACTGCTTTTGCTACGGCAGCACAATCAGTGACATGCTATAGCTTGGCAAACAGGGCAAAGTTACCCATCTCTATCCCAGTTATCTGCAAGCCTGCACTGGTGTCAGCAGCTCTGACAGAACATGAAGATCTCTGGATTACCACACAAGGAGGCCAGACCCAATGCCCCTCTTCTTCCTTGGCTGTACGTGCATCACTGAATAGCAGTTTGAAATAGTACACCATTAAATTTATGTTCAATTTGCCATTTCAGGGCTCAGATTTTTTGAATAGGTTTTATACCCACCATTTCTCAATTTGTTACTGCTGGGCGGGGGACACTGCCTCATCTATTGCCATGAACAAAATGCTTCCAAACGTGGATGCGGCTTTTCTGCTCTGAGATTCATATGCCACTGATACCCCACTCGCTCCAACACCATGCATACTCTCACCCCCTCGTGAACAGTTGTGTACCCTTTCATGAAGGATTTTTTTTTTAATTGCCAAAGGTAGAGGGCAGTTTACTTTGCAAGAAGTGAAAACATCTGCAAAAGGCATCTATCACTACTCAGCAGGCCCGTAGCTACTGCGGGGCCCATGGGGCCTGGTCCCCTAGCGGTTTTTATGGGGCCCTCCCTGAGCCATGGCTCCTCTCCCCGGGCCACCTCACCTGGATTGCGTGTCGGCAGGGAGGACGAGGGCAGCACAAGCAGTGGCAGCGGCAAGGCTAGGCTGAGAAAGTGGCCCGGGGCAGGCAGCGAGCATGAACAGTGCAGGCAGAAGCCCCCATCTCAGGCTTCCACCAGACGCTCACTACCCCACCCGCCAGCAGCAGGTAAGCCCAGCCAGGCAAGGCAAGGAGGCAGGCAGCTGCCTCCTCTGGCCCCAGCTAGGCGTGTCAATGAGCCTGCACAACACCTTTGTGGCCAGCCTGGCCACTGCGCGCCTCACCTCTCCTGGCCCCAGGAGGGAGCTGAGGGTGGAAGTCAGGCCGGTGCCATGCCACGAGAAGAGGAACTGTAAACAGGGAGGGAGGGAGGGAAGCTGTAGCTACTGGGCATTACCCCTTCCTTGCCTTGGAGCCTGGGGCGGTGCAGGGATGCCTCAGGAGTTCTAAGGAGTCCCACCAATTAGATGGGACTGCTGACTGCTACTTCTTTCCCATGTAGAATTTTGAACAAGCCCAAAAGATTCTTTGCCACCAGTTTGCTTTTGTCAAAACTGAAAGAAGAGTGAAGACTGCCAACCAAATTGACTATTTTATCTTCATTATCTTTCCAGAAGCTCAAGCCCAAAATGACTCAGTGCGGAGCAAATCCCCATTACAGAAAGTCCTAAGTACAAAACAAGACGACCTGCACTTTGCTCACCTATTCAATTGCACCGTTCCTTCAGAATTTTGTGAAGCTTTTTGTTTGACCACATCTAGTTTATACCTATAGAACAAAAACAGTAATGGCAGTTTCATAAGGAATACAACATGACTTGATTTAACGGCAAGAATTAATACACATACATTACTCCACTGCCTTTTGTATATTCATGAATGCCTTTTACTTGCTGCCATCCCTAATAGACTGAAATGGAGATTCATTTTCTCTTGCCTCTGCCCACTTTAGTTATTCTCAAAGAACAATCAACGGAGCATCCTTCCTGGCTCTGAATAACAGCAGTTGAGGTCTCCATCCTGTTTCATCACAACAATTCACAAGCTACAGAGACTGGGAAGCAGTAAAAGGATTTTACTCTAATACAGCTATATCCCACTAGGATAGATGCCTAAAGAATGTTCTCAGACAGTACATCCCCATGTCAGCTCTTTGCAGTAGACTGGACTAGGTCATCTAGTGCACAGGACATCATACAGATATCAGCTCTCACATGGATGTAGTAAAATACAGTTCAAGGTTTCTTTAACTGTTCCAGTAACACGCTCTAGTGCCATCTGCTGGCAAGAGTGATGAAAAGCTTGAAGTCTGCAGACCAGAAAGGAAAAACCAATGTAACTCTGTATAGATTTTTAAATTCCTGTAAATTATATATAACCATGTATGTGCTGAATTATAACGGATCCCAGAAAATCAGATGACTGATACTTCTGCAGAAGACCTATGTTAATACTCACTGGTTGTGCTGAAATATTTTAAGTGCCACTTTTATATCAACATCGAGGACTTCAAATGGCAGGTCTTTGTGAATGAGTTTGTGAACTTCTTTTGTAAAAGAATGAAGATTCTCCTTGAAATTAAAACAACAACAACAACAGATAAATGAAACAAGCAAGAAATGCATAATTCTAATAATGCAGATAACTTAAATTCAGGGCCTGCATGAGCCAATTGTAGCATCTGCTCGGCTTTCTATGATTAAGCTGGATAGGCTAAAACAAGGAAACAGATTAACAAATGTGACAAATTTGCGGTTAATTTTTAATCTGTTTTTGTCCTGGGTAAAGGGTGTTACGGAGCTGCGGTGGTTCAAGTGGTTAAGACACTGAACTGCAGGCTGTGGAAGGTCGGTAGTTCAGCAGTTCGAGACCCGAGTGTGCCGCATGACGGAGTGAGCTCCCGTCTCTAGTTCCAGCTCCTGCCAACCTAGCA
>NW_015174318.1:472250-475539 GCF_001447785.1 Gekko japonicus | reverse complement strand
ATATAACCATGTATGTGCTGAATTATAACAGATCCCAGAAAATCAGATGACTGATACTTCTGCAGAAGACCTATGTTAATACTCACTGGTTGTGCTGAAATATTTTAAGTGCCACTTTTATATCAACATCGAGGACTTCAAATGGCAGGTCTTTGTGAATGAGTTTGTGAACTTCTTTTGTAAAAGAATGAAGATTTTCCTTGAAATTAAAACAACAACAGATAAATTAAACAAGCAAGAAATGCATAATTCTAATAATGCAGATAACTTAAATTCAGGGCCTGCATGAGCCAATTGTAGCATCTGCTCGGCTTTCTATGATTAAGCTGGATAGGCTAAAATGAGGAAACAGATTAACAAATGTGACAAATTTGCTGTTAATTTTTAATCTGTTTTTGTCCTGGGTAAAGGGTGTTACGGAGCTGCGGTGGTTCAAGTGGTTAAGATGCTGAACTGCAGGCTGTGGAAGGTCGGTAGTTCAGCAGTTCGAGACCCGAGTGTGCCGCATGACGGAGTGAGCTCCCGTCTCTAGTTCCAGCTCCTGCCAACCTAGCAGTTCGAAAGCAAGAAATTGCAAGTAGATAAATAGGTACCACTTTAGTGGGAAGGTAACAGCATTCCGTGCGCTTTGGTGTTTAGTCATGCCGGCCACATGACCACAGAAATCACTTTGGATAGCGCTGGGTCTTCGGCTTTGAAACGGAGATGAGCACCGCAATCCTAGAGTTGGATTTGACTGGCTTTCGAGCAAGGGAACCTTTACCTTTTTTTTTTTTTAATTGATTTTCTACCACTTTACCAACACACCAACAAATACAAACAAGTAAACATGTATGACAACCACCTCGGAACAAAACACAAACAAATAGCCATCACCCACCCATCCCATTACCTAGTCTATTTCTTCCCATATCACACTGATTACCTGTTTAGGTTTAAGTACATTCTTTTTATCTTAAACTAACCTATTAACCATTGCATCTTAGCAGCCTCATGATCCTAATTACCTATCCTCCAGCAATTAATCTACTGACTCTCTTACATCCATTCAGTCTAGATTTAAGGCAGATATATGCAGGAAATATAAATCAATACAATACAATTCATCATTTAGCAAGGAGAAAAAAAACATCTTAATCAAGTTTAATGCATGATATAACCAAGTTCAGTTTTGACTTTCTTAAGCCTTCTAAATAGCTCCCAATCTTAGTTATATTGTATTACATTTATGCGTTAATCAACAAATTCTAAATCAAGTTTTCTTCCATTCAATCTGGATTTATGGGCAATCTATATTAATTACACAAACTGACATGCTTACCAAACAATCATCTATCGGTTTCATCCTGTCATTTCTTGCCCTTCTCTTTCCTGCTCTTGATTATCATAGCCAATTCTATCTTTTTAACTGACAACTGATATACTTTTCTTTAGGCAGTCTGTTTAGGGCAAAAATAAAAATTCCTAATATTCACATTACCATCCATCCCATTTACATAAACCTATGAATTTTCCACATATTTCCATCCTGTTATGCCGCTGTTTTTCAAGGATTTAGGACTCACTTAAAACAAAATATGCCAAATTATGTTACTCATTCTCGTAAACTTATACTGTATCTCCTTTTTAATCCGATATCCCCTATTTTCTTGCACATGTCTAGTATTTTTATACTCCTTTAACCCAATCTCCATAGAGAGTCTTTTGTATTTGCATACTTCCTCATTCAGTTGATTGGAATCATCACAGTCGTTTGTAACTTTCTTTATTTTTCGCCTCTGTACTAATGTCTTCTCTCTCCAAAAAGGCTTAAACCGACTTCTTTTTGTCTTTCGTCTTTTTAATGTTTTCCCTCTTTCCAAAGTATCTCTTGTCAAATCAGCTTCTTTTGTCCTTTCTTTTCTATCCAGCTGCTGCAACTCAAACTGCATTTCCTGTTGCTCTTCCGTCTGCTCATAGTCATAGTCCTGGTAGTCACTTTGGGCTCGTATCCCTCGTGTTCTTTCTTCCTCATTCTTATCCTCTGCACATAAATTCTGGGGCTTTCTAAACATCTTGTCCCAAACCGACTGAAGTGCTTTGCCCATTTCCTCTCTTAGCTTTTCCTGAAACTGTTCCGATTTAAGTTCCGATTTAAGATCTGCCATTACTTTGTCACAAATAGACGCCGCCGCCATTTTTTTTACTATCAGACTTTGCGCAGCTGTAGCAAATGCTTCTAGTATTTTTCTTCGTCTAGCCAAACACAGAAGAGAATATTTCCAGCAAATAAATTATCTCTTACCCCCTCAGCATTCTTCTTACTTGCTTCCCCTGCACGCTCTCCGGCCGTTTTTTTTTAACCTTGAGGGAAAATCCACAGAGGGGGGGTAATAGATATCCGCTTCAGTAACAGTGCTCACCAACAGTGCTTGCCAACCGCCTCTTCAGTGCGACATGGAAAATAGTCCTCGCAACAAAAGTTGAAAAGAAACACCACCACAGTAAAAGTTCGGATGGCCATTGCTGTGGAGACATGGAGCCATGCCTCCTCCGCTCCGCGTCCTGCTTTAGGGCAATAGCAGACATCCCCCCCGAGTGCCGAGTTCGGGGTGGGGCTGCCACAAGCCCTCTGCTGCCAACCCTCCCTCCAGGAGGGTCAGGAGAAGCCCCCCCGACAGATCGAGGGGCTTCTAGGATTCGCGAAGGGCCACGGCGAGGCGCGACCGTGCCCGCCTGTCGCAACGCCATACCGGAAGTCACCAGAAGTCGGAACCTTTACCTTTTTAAAGGGTGTTACAGTATCTCATACGATGGAAAATAATTTAGGCCACTGCTTCACTTGCAAGCAAGAGGAATGGTTACTCCAAAATCAACCTGGAGCCACATTAATGGATACGGGTTGGTTAAAAGACCACCCTATGTTCTAGTGTTCACTCTGAGGGGACTTGAGAAAGTTCTTTTCGCTCTCTAAGATTCACATTCAGGCAATCCTTGTAAAAGCTCTTCACCAAAATGATTAACAAGTCTCTTGGAAGGGAGGTGGGAGTAACGGTGTGCAAGGAGGAGAAGGCGTGCACAAGCACTTTATATCTGAACCATGGCAGCTATAAAACAGATCTTTTAAAAAGTGACAAGATTTCAAAAGCAGGATCTGTAGAGTTGAATATAAAGTGGTAGCTCTTCATACAACATAAATTTGGAAGGGACTCAATTTGACAACCACAACACAATTATTTTAAAATTGTTCCCAGATGGAATGCTTCTGTTAATGGAAAACGGCTATCATAAGTGAAAGATTACTTTAAAA
>NW_015174318.1:455436-470950 GCF_001447785.1 Gekko japonicus | reverse complement strand
ACAAGTACCTGCTATGCTTAGCAAATCACTTACAAATATTTTTATTTAACTTATTAAGAACTATTGCAATTGGAGAAAGAGTCCAGTTTACAATGGTGAAAAATAATTTCAGAACATAAAATGAGAAACAGTGCTAATGAGGATTAGAGCTGACCAGTTCCTGGGTGGGGAACAGCCTGGAAACTCCATGTACACCACTTAAATTCCATGGAAGAAATAACTATCAACGGACACTGGCTGTATATCACTTTTGGATCCAACTGGAAAAAGAAGTCACTGTTGTAGTCTTTCCACACAAAAATACTAGAACTTGAGGTTACAAAATATGCACTGGTGGTAGGCAGGTCTCCCCCCGCCCCCGCCCCCGAAAAAGAGGAGCCAGAATTTTCAAGACGGAAATTAACTTTTCAAACTGTATACTAAAAACTCATGAACTTCTAAACATTTTAAAAAGAATTTTGCCAAAGAGATTCTGGAACTCCTTCCCGGCACATTTCCCCAGAATTTCCTCATGGTAGGGTCAAAAGAGATAAAAGGAAATACTTTTCCAGTCAGCTTATAATTAAGCAACTTATCCAGTTCCTAACTAGAAGATGTGATGATAACCAACATCATTTGCTCATGTAATGCAATATGCAGCTTACCAAGAGCAACAGAAGTGTGCAAAAAGCATTTATATACCTGGCACTTCTGGTGCTCTAACAAGAGTTACCAGGTATTCATCTTTGAAGGCCTGTTCCAGCACACATCCCAAGATCATTGCACAAGACCGCCAATATGCCTGCAACAAAGGTTTTCAAATGAATGTTAGTCTGAAATAAAATGCTATGGAAGTGCAGTTGAAAACACAGCTTAAGCTTTAAAATTTGATTTCATAGACTAAAAAGGCTGCTAATGTTCCTACTAATGTTCCTGGCATCTCTCCATGGAACATTCTTAAGCAACCTAACAGAAAAATATAGGGAACAGGGCCATTTTCCACTTACAAATAAATACAAATAAATAAATATAAATACCAAAGTATGGTGACTCCAGGACTGTGCGTTTTTCAAGGCAAGAGATTAGTAAAGCTGATCTGCAATTGCCTTGCTTTGCACAGCAACCTCAGTCTTCTTTGGTGGTCTCCCATCCAAATATTACCTGTGCCTGACACACAGCTAGTCCGGGGTATTCAGCTGCTAGATACTTTCTTACATACTATATATTGGTAGAATAATGTTTTAAATGGTAAGGTTCTCCAGAACACAGCCATTTATAAAAAAGCACACAGTGGTGGGTTTCATATTTCATTGGTCCAGGAATTAGAAAATGATTATTTTCTACTAACAGATAGCATATTGCATGATGATACTGTTGTAGTACAGTAAAAAAATACCTTGGGGAACTTTAAAGACAAATATACATATTGTGATATAATCTTTTGTGGGTTGAGGTTCAGTTAGGCTTTTTGTACATCCAATGAACTGGGCTCTAGTCCATGAAAGCTCGTACTGCAATGAATCTGCCAGTCCATACGGCGACATAAGGATGCCTGTTTATTTTTCCTGCAAGAGATTAACACAGCCATGTTCCCTGTTTACTGTACTACAGAATAATGTGATTAAATTGTTCAGCTACACCTGGATCCTTCAATCCTCTACATTTCATAGGAATGAAATCAAACATAAAGGAGATTTTAAAAATCTGGAAAAAATGGCAGAATATGGCAGAAACCTACTTTGTTCACTTCCTCTGGATCTTCATCTTTGAAAGTAAGAAACTGTATTTCGCATGACTGAGTGAAAGGCCGGTACATTTCCCAGATTTTTCCGTCTACAAGGGCGAGTACAGATTTCTTACAGTGCCACTCACTTAAATCTAGAGAAGGAGGAAGAACCCAAAAATTGAAAAATGTAGTCATGAACACATTACCCATATATTTTAAAAAAGAGGTGGTGCTGGCAGTTTAAAATTATCAGCTATATAATGTCCACAAACATTACTGCTCAGCCTCTACCATCAGATAGTACCAGAAGCCGGTGCCATTAGAATGGGCAGAAGGCGTTGGAGGGTTACAGGAAGACCATGGAAATCACTTGTTTTGGCTCAGTTTGTAGGATTCGTGCAGAGGGATCTGAAGTCTACAATGACCTCCCCCCCCCCAAAGGGGATAAGAGTGAAATATAAAATATTTCTTCATCAAATTTAAGCTTACAATCTTATTTTAAGAACATGTAATGTACAATGCATAGCATGCACATACAACTTTACTATTTGGTATATTTATAAATGCCAATATATGTAGGTGCCAATATATTCAGAGTTAACAATGAAGCAACAAACAGCTGCAACTTGATATACCTGTCTTAGTTTTTGCATGTTGGGGAAAGAAGAAATAAATAAGAGGTGAAAACAGAAACGCTTAATATTGTAATACAGAAAGCAGAAGTCTTTATCTTTTGAACTTAGTAAGCATTGTTCCTTGTCATTGAAATCCAGAGAGATGATAATAGTAAACTGGTGTCTGAATGGCAATGAAGGATAGGATGAGGGTGAATCTAGACAAGATGGAATGGAAGCAGTATGGGTCCAAAACAAACCTGACAAAGGAGTATGTTATGGCCTGTTCTGACATGGTTACTCTCCCAAAGAAGGAGCAGGCTGGCAGCTTGAGTTGCTTCTAATTGCCTCTTTGTACATAGACAGAAGTGGCTCAGAGGTGCTGTTTTCAGGCTTAGCTGGTTAGCCAACTGCAGCTGTTCCATACGAAAGGTGATCTGACCACTGTCACACATGCCTTACTGATATTCATGTTAGATTACTTATGCATACTCTGCATGGGGTGCCCCATGAAGATGGTACTGTAAATCATGTGCCACTCTAGAAATCACTTATGTCCCTGTTTAATCACACACACACACCCCTGAACTGAAAGCCTCAAATACTTGAGATGTTGTATCTAGGAAACCACTTGATCATTGTGGTGGCCTTTTCCTGTCTTTCCCCCACTCTAGGCTGTTCTTTTTGAGGTGAGGCAACCAGATCAGAACACATCCTTTTCAAACACTGCTCAGTTGATTTCACATTATTCAGAAGATGGAGGAATCTGAGACTACTGAGAAATAAAAGAGGTTAAGCCTTGCAGGAGCAACATGCTGGACATCATTTGGACAAAATATCTGAAAAATAACCTCTGCATTTTGCTTTGAAAACAGTTGGCATATCACCAGCTCCTAAAAACGTTGCTTGCTTAATAATACAGACAAATGCAACAGCAGTGCTACAGCTACCACTGTCTCTCAGTCTTAGGTCTAGTTTTGTACCAGATGGTATCTGAGGAAGTGTGCTAGCCACTGGACTCAAACTTTGCTCTGCTGCTTCAGACCAACACGGCTAGCCCACCTGAATGCGGATGTAATAATATTGGGGAATTTCACATTACCAGTTTTCTCCCGGTTTCAAACCGGGAGTCTTCCGTTTCCAGATGAACCGGTACAGGGCTGCCGTTTCACCCACGGCTTGCCCCTACCGGAAAGGAGCCGATTCACAAGCGGTTCGGCGTTTCACACACGTAGTGGCCTTTTCCTGTCTTTTCCCCACTCTAGGCTATTCTTTTTGAGGTGAGGCAACCAGATCAGAACACATCCTTTTCAAACACTGCTCAGTTGATTTCACATTATTCAGAAGATGGAGGAATCTGAGACTAGCGAGAAATAAAAGCGGTTAAGCCTTGCAGGAGCAACATGTTGGACATAATTTGGACCAAATATCTGAAAAAAACCTCTGCATTTTGCTTTGAAAACAGTTGGCATATCACCAGCTCCTAAAAACGTTGCTTGCTTAATAATAATGCAACAGCAGTGCTACAGCTACCACTGTCTCTGTCTTAGATCTAGTTTTGTACCAGATGGTATCTGAGGAAGTGTGCTAGCCACTGGACTCAAACTTATTTTAAAACTCCCTTTCAAGCATTTAAACTAATCATTCTGAAAGAGCATTTTTACTTTTAAAATGTTTTTACATAATAATTTCTCCCTCCAAATTTCCAATTTTTCTCCTGGAGGGAAAAAGCCATTTTCTCTTGATTTTTTTTCAGTTTTCCCACAAGATCTCATATCTCTAGGTTTGGTGGGTAGAGTATACTGTCCCTTCTTTTCCTATATAGTTGGTAGACATGGAATTTTTATTATCCACCCTAAAACACAGGCATATGTAGTCACGGAGATGGCAATGAAATTAGAGCACAGTACAACTATGCTCTGCAACATAACATTAGTGTTAGCTTGATTTGTCATTCAGATTAAGAGTGATATAACCCCAGTACTCTGTTGCATTTACTTACGCATGGCACAAGTATATGGTGTGGAGAGTCCTTTGTTCATTACAAATATAGTGCCTGGGTGAGATTTGCCAACATACTTTACTTCGATCTTCTCAATTCGTGGATAGAGAGACAATTGTCTCTCTTTTTCCTTCGCAAAGAGCTTGTTGCGCATCTGTGCAATCTCAGCTGTTGATACCTTAGGAACCAGATCAGTTGAAACAAACCCTGAAAATAAAGATAATGACATCAAACATACAGATGCTTTAGATACATTAAAAATAAATCTTATATTGTTTGTAATGAATATATTTACCAATGTTCCACTTCTGAAAACACTTACTTGGGAGCAACTGCCCTTGAGTTCAGTGGAATTAGTTTACAGTCCTACATAGAGGTTGTAATTTAAAGGGTTTAACTCTGCTTCAGATTGTGTACAATCAGATGTTTCTTATGTTCCACTGACCAAGCCCTTTACACACAGAATTTTGAAATACTCTCAGTGGCTCAAACACTGTAAGATCTGAGAGCAGAGAGGAACTCCTGGAGCTGGACTCCCCCCACCCCCTGCAGCCCCCACCCAAATTTTGTTCATGAGGATCATCAACATGAGGATCAGCCAGTTTGGTGTAGTAGATAAGTGTGTGGACTCTAATCTGGGAGAACCGGGTTTGATTCCCCACGCCTCCACTTGCAGCTGCTGGATGACCTTGGGCAAGCCATAGTTCTGTCAGAGCTGTTCTCTCAAGGACAGTTCTGGAAAGAGCTCTCCCAGCCCCGCCTACCTCACAGAGTGCCTGTTGGGGGAAGGGAAAGGAGTTTGTAAGCTGCTCTGAGACTCTGAGTGGGCAGGGTATAAATCCAATCTCCTCCTCCTCTCCTCTCAAAATACTGGAAATACTTCTGTGGCAGGATACAAGTATTTGTAAGCTAGTATAACAAGAATGTTACTTCATATACTATATACAGGACATATTTGAACTTCATGAATTATTGTAGCTCATTAAACATTATTAACAGCCACAACAGTGTGCCACTGTAGTTAGACTGGAACCTTGCCATGAAACACACTGGCAGTGCAATCCTAAAAACATCTTCTTGGGAGTAAGTTCTATTGGATAGACCTCAGTAGGATTCTGAATAGACCTGCTTAGGATTGCTCCTTGGTCCAATTACAGTCTTGCAGTTTAACATAGCTCACAAGATTGTTATGAAGATAAAATGGAAGAAGGGAGAAAATCACCCACACCACCTTTAGCTCTTTGGGGAAATACGTAATAAATAAAAGAAATAAGTTCACTGTGTTGCCTGGAAAAGCAACTGACTGCTGACTATGAAATTATGGAATTAACAGTTAGTGGGGGACCACCAGGAACAAGATTTGGGGCTACCATGGGAGAGGGAGACAGGAAAATCATGCTATGTAGGCCTGTAGAAATGCTAGTCAGGACCCAAGCCACTGCATAAAACTTTAGAAGAAAATGTAAGGTGATCACCAAACACAGCAACACACTTGTTCTTCCTGCAACAGACTAACCTGGCTACTCCAATGGAATTTCATGCAGTAAATAAGCAAGTGCACCATCATGACTGTGGCCAGAATTACCCTCAGGAACTCCATACCATGTTCACTAAAAATACTATCATCAATTTTCTTTCTCTAATCAAAACTTGTTTCTAAAAGATCAGTAGTTCCAAACTCCAAACTTTCACTGTTACCTTCACTGACTTCAAGATGCAAAAGCCTCTATCATGTTAGTTTGCATCTTAGTTTGGCAAGTCTAAACTCAACTGTCCCTCTCGCACACTCACACACGTCCCTCCTCAGTTTTTCAAATAACTCCATTGGAAAGCTACGAGTCAGGCCCGCCAATTGGCTATCGAAGCTACTAATACTTAGCAGTACATCAGATTTCAGTACAGCTTTTTAAAGCAGCATCGACTTATGATTGCTCAGGTCTAAGACCCTTACGGGAGCCGAAAGGAGTAGAAGATGGTGCCACCCACCCACAACCTGGAGCTAAATACCGCACAGCCTCACACATAGAAGGACTATTCTTAATTCCAGTTCCCAGGCTGGCACTCGTCAAGCATCGTTGGCTACTGTGTTACCTTAGTGACCGCCTAGATTTTCCTGCGTGAACTGCAAAGGTAGCGTTCCCCACACGGCTGAATTACAGCCTGCTCAGCTTTACACACACACATTAAGAACCGCAACTAACACATGCTGGACCGCGGTGCCGACCCCCTTTCCCCGCAATTAGCGTTGGGAGAAAGTTTCTTCTGACGCTCGCAGCCAAAGCCAAGCAGCCTTCCCCGCGCGGTGTGCACTTACTCCTGCTGCAGCCCCACCAAAGTCTGCGGGCAACCCGAAATGAAGCCATAGCCAAGTGTCCGTCTCTCTGCCAGCTCTTTCCAGCAATACGCTGCAAAAAGAGCGCCGGCACTCAAACGTTCTGCGCTCCCAGGAAACCCCTGGGTTCATGCCCTTCTTCGGATGCAAAGAAGTTGGGCTGTCAAGAGCGATGCCTCCTCTCGAATGTGCTCTGCATCCTCACCAAACAGCTTTGGAAAGGTCCCCTTGGGTTCTTGTTTTACTCTGTGTGAGTCGCAATTTAAAACAACAACAACAACCACCTTCGCCTCTCCTCTGGAAAAACCTCCTACGTTTCAGGCAATAGTGAGGACGCCAAGCCTGTAAACTGAAAGGGCCCTTTTTGCTGACAGTTGCATTCTGGGCAATGTAGTCTCTGAGGCCTTCACATGTGCCAGGGTTGCTGTGACAGCGGAGAGTCGACGAAACATACCGAAGCATTCATGCACTTTGTACTTTATTTGCACTTTACATGATAGCTTGTCTTATATCACTATAAATATTCTTGCAAAAAACAGATTCTCTTTATATTCTTCAAGGTTGCTTTTGTATGTTTGGTCAATTATATTATTGGCAACCTTCTTCTTGCTTGTTTGCTCTTTGGTGACAGTAGAGAGGGCAGAAACTACAATTCCCAGGTGCCTGTGCTAACATGAGGTGCCTGTTTATGTCCCTCCTGGACAGGCTGCCCTGGAGTGTGAATGGTTTTTATTGCCAGGCACCTGCTGGGACTGGTCTGCTGGAAGGGGGAGGACCACATTGGGCAGGGGGCTCTAGCAGGTCCCTGACCACTTTTGCTGGTGGTGGCCAAGGATTGGAGGAAAGCTCCAGCCCTGTAGTTCCAGCTGTGCTTCATCCTAGGAGGAAGAAAAATTAGTGGGTAATGAGTGTAGCCCTTCTTACTCTTTTCTAGTGAGGTAGGGTGAGTGTAGTCAAGTAGGTTGGCATTGGGGGCTCAGAGCTGTAGCTCCTTGGAGGCTAAGCATATCCTGGAATAAAACTGAGCTACCCTTTATGGTACCACGAAATGCCTATTAATTTCTATTATGTTTTGTTCCTTGTGGGGTGAGAGGCTTTCTGTTATTACATACACCAGTGTAGTTTGAACTGCTGTTATTTTATTGAGGATGTTCGTACTCCATCTTTCTTCCAATGTTTGCACCCAAGACAGCTTTTTTGTTGTTGTTTGTTCAGTCGCACAGCGGAGTCTGATTCTTCGCGACCCCATGGGCCATATCACCCCAAGGCCTCCTGTCTTCCATCGTCCTTGTTTAATTTCATGTTTGTTGCATCATCCTTGCTTAATTTCATGTTCGTTGCATTGATAACACTGTCTAGCCATCCCATCCTTTGCTGTCCCCTTCTTCTTTTACCTTTAGTCTTCATCAATCATCTTTACCTTCATCAGGGTCTTCTCCAGTGAGTGCTCCCTTCTCATTTGGTGGCCAGGGTATTTGAGCTTCAGCTTCAGTATCTGGCCTTCCAGGGAACAATCAGTGTTGATTTCTTTTAGGACTGACTGATTCGATCTCCTTGCAGTCTAAAGGACTCTCAAGGGTCTTCTCCAACACCATAATTCAAAAGAATCTATTCTTCGGCGTTCTGCCTTCCTTATGGTCCAACTCTTGCAGCCATACATTACTACTGGGAATACCATTGCTTTGACCATACGGACTTTTGTTGGCAGGGTGATGTCTCTACTTTTTATTATTGAACCTTCCCTGCTGAGAGCGTCTTGGCTCAGACAGTGTTGGCGAAGTCACAGGGGCCCTGTCTGGGATTGCAGCAGTGGCACTGGGCAAAGATGGTGAGTCAGGAGCAGAGTCCCAGGGCTCTGGAACAGTCTGTATGGGTGTGAGCGACTATGCATGGTCAGAACAGTCCCTGGCGTGAGGCGCATCCCCCTCCCTGCTGCGCTCTGGCGGCAGTGGTAGTGGTCTTGGGCGACTGGCCTCCACAACAGCTGGTGCTGGTGGCGAAGCTGGTCCATCTGCCTGTGCAGGACTTGTCCACCATCGGTAGAGACTTCATATGAGAGGGGGCTGGTGAGACTGATGACCTTAGCAGGAACCCAGGTAGGACCGCTGGAGAAGTTCTGTGCATAGACAGGATTGCCTGGGGAAAATCCTCTGGGCGCTTCCTGGCTCTTCGGTGATGGGCAATGCTTTGGGGCTTAGTCCGGGTGCAGTCTGTCCAGTCGCATAGTTAGGCATCTGCTGGTGAGGAGCTCAGTGGGGCTGCGCCCAGTGGTTACACTCTGGGTCACCCGGTGGCCAAAAAGGAATGCTGCAAGCCTATGGTCCCAGTCCCCGTGGATGATCCACCTGAGGGACTCTTTCATGGTCCGCACCATCCTCTCCTCTTGCCCGTTGGTGGCCGTAGTGAAAAGGGAGTGGAGCAGATGTGCCGTATTAAGTAGCGGCCCAAGAACTCCTGGAACTCCCCTGAAGTGAAGGCAGTCTTGTTGTCTGTTACCACCATGTGGGGTAGGCTGTGCATGCTGAAGATTCGTCTGAGGGTATGGATTGACACTCTGGTGAAGGTTGAGGCATCCGGCATGATCTCCAGCCATTTGGTGTAGAAGTCCACCAAGATAAAGAATATTTGTCCTTGGAAGGGGCTGGCAAAGTCCAAATGCAAATGGATAGACTCCCAATGCTACACGGGAGCACGTGGCGGTTCTGGCCAGGTCTCTTGGCAGGCCTGGCAGTGCTGGACTCAGGCCTCTATTTTGCTGTCCATTCCTGGCCACGACACATAGCTCTGGGCAAGTGCTTTCATTCGCAAAATTCTGGGGTGCGTCTCATGCAGGGCCAACAATACTCGCTGGTGCAGGGGCACAGGAACTACTACCCGACTGCCCCACAGTAGGCACCACTTGTGAGCCAAGAGCTCATCCCAGTGGGAGGAGAAGGCTGCAAAGTCCGGGCCCACCTCGCTGGTGGGCCAGCCCCTCCCCACCCAGTCTGGGATGCGGGAGAGGATCCAGTCCTTTGCAGTGTGGCAGGAAAAGTCCACAATGTACAGAGGGCGGTCGGGAAGCTCCTCCAAGAGCAAGATCTGGTGTGCAGGAGCCAGGTCCAGATCGATGGAGCAGCAAGCAGCTGAGGGCATCAGCATGCCCCATCGCCTTCCTAGGATGGTGCAGAAGGGAGTACTGGTATCCCGCAAGGAAAATGAACCAACGAAGAACCCACGGGGAGAGCATCTGGGGGTTTGGCGATCTGGGGCAAGAAGTGCCAGCAGAGTTTTGTGGTCCATCGCAATGGTGAACAGCCACCCATAGAGGTAGTTGTGGAATTTCTTGACCCCCGTTATGATGGCCAGCGCCTCCGTATTGATTTGCTCACAGTTGCACTCAGCTGAAGACAGGGTGTGGGAGTAATATGCCGTGGGGACTTCCCTGCCATCCAGCAGCTGGTGGCCAAGAACAGCGCCAACCCCATATGGTGAAGCACTGGAAGCGAGCACGACAGGCAGATTTTCATCAAAATGGGCCAGGACTGCTTTGGAGGTGAGCAGCTCCTTCATGCCCCAGAACGCAGTGGCTTGCTGTTGGCCCCAGACACGGGACCTTCTTGTCAAGGAGGTGGTGCAGTGGCGCCACCAGTGCAGCTTTATGTGGCAAGAAGGTATGGTAAAAGTTCAGGAGCCCCAAGAAAGCCTGTAGCTCCTGCTTGGAAGTAGGCGCGGGGGAGCTGACAATGGCACGAACCTTGTCTGGGGCCAGATGGATGGATCTATGGAGAACTCCAGGAACTCGACCTGAAGAACACCCAGGAGGCAGTTCTCCTGCTTCACCTTTAGGCTGGCCAACTGGAACTGCTGCAGGATGGCGCACAACCAGCTGACAAATTCCCCCTCCATGGGGGCAGCAATTGAAGAAAGGCTTCATGTGATTTTTGAAAATTTCTAGAACCACGTTGACACCAAACTGTAGCCGCTGCACCTTGAACGCACCCCTATGCATGATGGTCTGGACCTCAGCGGTCACATCATCTACTGGGAGCTGCTGGTAGGCCTGGGTCAAGTATAACTTTCTGAAAATCTTGGTGCCCGCCAAGAAGGCCAAGACATGGCTGACTACTGGGACCGGGTAGGTGTGGTCCTGCAGTGCTTTATTTTTTTTTATATAAGTACCCAAAGGTACACTTTTAAAGGCAGTGCTTTATTAATGGAACATTTATAGTCCGCGCAGATGCGGACATCCCTGTTGGGCTTAATGGGTGTGACAATTGGGGTTTCCCAAAGGGTATGTGAGACGGGTTCCAAAACCCCTTGGTCCACCAAATGATCCAGCTCCTCATCAATGTTAGGCTTCAGTGTAAATGGGACAATGCCAGGCCTTCAGCTGTATGGGCTGCACCTCTGGGTTGACCTGGAGGGAGACGGGGGTCCGGTGTAGCGACTAAGCATCCCATCGAAGATGGCCGGGAACTCGTCACACACTCGCTGAAAGGCTTCTCGGGCAATTTGGTACACTCCTGTGACTTGGAACCCCAAGGGCACGAACCATGCTATTCCAAGTAAACTCGTGCAACTGCCAGCAAGTCCAAGAGCCCTTCAAAATTCCGGTACTGCACCCAAAACATCCCCACCCCTTTCACGGCCATGTCATTCTGTTGGAAGTCCCGTAGGGTGAAACCGGCCGGACTAAGGTGAGGGTCCCCATTCAGTCAGAACCTACAGAGGGTGCCCTCCGAGATTATGGAAATGAAGGACCAAGTGTCTAGCTCCATTGTGCAAGGGGCTTCCCCGATCAAAACAGTCACTTTAATTTTATCGGGGGTGTCCTGGGGCAAGTGAAGTATCTGGTGCGGCTAGATGGAAGTGGTGTGCAGTTCTGTGGCATGTGCAGAGTCCAGATGGGCCTCTGGGTCCCCTTGGAATGGCAGGCATGGGCAATATGGCCAACCTTTCCACAGCTTCGACACGTGGCGTCTTGGAAACAGCAGGATCTCGGCTCATGGGGCTCCCTGCAGCTGGCACAGGGTGTCAAGATGGCAGGTTCACTGGTGTGAGCTGTGGCAGGAGTGCGAGTGCCATGGCGGGCTGGGTGATGCATCCGTAGGGCCTCCTCGCAGTTGGACACGTCGGAGGCTGAGGAACTGGCGGCCTAGTGCACTGGGGCGGCATAGCAGTCAGTCTTCTGGTTGCCAACATCCAGGGACTTCTTGAATGCTGCAGCCTCCCGGATCACCTTTTGGAGGTTTGTGTCCTCTTGGCCAATGAGCTTGGGACGGAGCTTCTTGTCCCGGAGCCTGAGCACGAAATAGTCAAGGAGGGCTTCTTCGATGTTCTGGAACTCGCATCGAAGAGCCATTTGGTACAGGGCAGTGACATATTCAGAGGCCAATTCGTTGGGCCTCTGATTCCTCTTGAAGAAAGGACCCAAATTAAGGTAAGTCGAATTACTTTTGATTGAAGAAAAAACTATGGGAAGAATCTATATTCCAGAATATGTTAGAATCCATGTTTATATAATATTGGAATGAAAGTAGGAGAAAACTGAAGAACAACAACAACAACCCAGATATAACCATCAGAAACCAAACAAAACTTAATTTCCCTCTTTTTGGGTGCACAAGGCAACAGCATAATATGCTTTTGAATGAAAACAAGCTTCAAAAAGGAGGTCCACAAGTCCAGCTAAAACAGAAACACAGCTTAATGAAATTTACAATCCTCCAATGGATGAAATAACACTACTTATATCTTTTGATATCAAAAATTGATATCAATTTTTGGTTGAGGTGATGGATGTCCAATCACATGGCCTCCCCTGCAAAGCAGTCCTACTGAAATTGCCTATGATTACCACCTACCCAGCTGTTGGAGCTAGTACAGAAAGCCATGTTGCCATTTCTAGTTAAATGTTAATCTGACAGTTGATTATATTGATTATATTATATATGAAATTTTGATGTTACCCACCCTGAGCCCGCATGCAGGAAGGGTGGGATACAAAAATTAAAATGTATATTCTTTATCACAGCTAATGTGCAAAATACTTTATAAATAGTACATTTGTGTACTACCAAAAGTGCTATTTCAGATTTTAGTGATGGGATAAATAGGGCAACTTTCACCTCTCTGTCTCTTTTTTGGTGGGTATTTGTGTGTGTGCACGCATGTGTGCATGTGTGAGCTTGCATTCCTTGAAGTCGTGACTTCTGGCAACCCCTACTTGGGGCTTGGACATTTTTCAGAGAGATGGCTTGATAGCCTGCCTCTGTGTCTCAAGCCCTGGTATTCCTTGGAGGTCTCCCTTCCACTTACTTGCAGGGCCAGCCCTTCTTAGCTTCCGAGATCTGATGAGATCGGGCTTGGCTGAGCTTAGACAGGGCAACATTCATCTTTCTGATGCACAGATTTCATTTGTATAGGAGAGAGGTATAGCTTTCTCCTGAAGTATGGTCATATAAGAATGTACATAGCCTAAAACAATGGATTGGAAGTCTCTTTTCATCCTATATAATCTGCTATTCTTATTTCACTGATGAGTAACAAAGAGATTGACATTTGAGTCCAGTGACACCTTTAAGACCAAGAAAGTTTTATTCAAGGTATAAACACATGAAAACTTATACCTTGAATAAAACTTTGTAGGTCTTAAAGGTGCCACTGGACTCAAATTTTGTACTGCTGCTTCAGACTAACCCACCTGAATCTAACAAAAAGATTGTGATTCTCTAAAAGCCAACACTGTGCTCACATCAGAGTAACATTTTAAATAACCATCTATTTGAGTTCAAGTAATTCATTAACTCACCATATTAATCCACAGGACCTTGATGAAGCATTTCATTTCATTTCATGAATCAATACAATCTTCTAGTCAATAAAGTAACCTAATTATATTGGTTGTGGGTGGCCACATACATTCCATTCTCAGGAGGTCAGTAGTCCCTACCTCTCTGGAGCCCAACACTTGAGGTGTACCCGATGTATATATTGGCTTCATTGTCAACAGCAGTTCCCAGACCAACACTAAAAAGTGATCAGATCAATAGGGTTAAACTTACATCTCCCCCACCCCTTTTAACCACCTTTCCCTTCTTTTGCAAAAACTATAGGGACTGCTTTTGCAAGGACAAGAGTGTGGAGGGGGGCATTAGAAGTTGCAGGTTGAAATCAGCATTACTTGTTAGAGATCAGCCAATTAAGAACTGAAAGTGAAATATTAGCAACCAAAGGAAATGGCCCCGAGGGGTATTATTTGCCCCATTGAGGAAACTTACGTTTATGGTACCGCATCAGTACACTGGAGTCCTCAACAAAGCAACTAGCAGGGCAGTTTCAGGTCGGAAACCAGGGCAGTTTCAGGTCAGGAAAATAACACAGTGGGAAAGGTTTAAGTTAATTCTTCCTGCATGCTGCAGTTCTGATCTTGTGCACCTGACAACTGAGTTCCCAATTGGTGACTCACAACACACATCTGATAGCTTTCTATCCTTGTGGCAGGGCCATAGTACAAGAACTGTGTAACATGTAGTTAGGACCTCAGGTAATGCTGTTTTAGAACCAAAAATGACATCAGGGACTCTTTTACCTGTTCTTCGTCTTGCATCATGTATGCAATTATGTGTCAATAATGCTTTCTGCTTTGTTATGTAACTATATGCATTTTAATTATGTAGCTTAAATAAGCATAATTAAAAGGTAACAAAAATACTTTGCTGCTGCCAATACAGGACAAACAAGTCTATATGCAAAGTAATAAATGAACATAAATTTGATATTAAAAGTCACCACTGTAGCAGAATATTTCAGTCTACCAAGACATTCAGTTTCTGACCTCTACATCATTCTTCAACAACAGAATTAAATTTTATCAATAGGGATGTTGTATCAACCAGGGATTAAATGCAGCTGATAACATTCTTAACCAGTTCAAATATTATATTAAATTTCTTAAACATATCTAGATTAATTTATCTCCAATTCCAGCTGTTCTGGTCAGGGGGTTTATCTTGCATACTTTTGTGTTTTGCATAGTTATGTCACAAAGTATACCTCTTGTCTTTTAATCTATTATTCACAATTCTCTCTCTCTCTTTTTGTGCATGCCTTGCTGACTGAGAAGTCATTTTGTATATCTGAAGAGGTGGGCTCCAGCCCATCAAAAGTTACGGTTAAATAAATGTTAGCTTTTAATATGCTATAAGACTTTTTTGTATTTTGCATTATGTTAAGAACAATTTATTACATTCCTATGCTACACGTATTTACATGAATTTGTTTGAAGAGCTGCCTTCCTTATGATGCACATTTTGACTGGAATCTCCTTTGGGGCATGGATCTATCTTGTTGATGGCATTAATGGATAGTTGTGTTGGTCCACTAGAAAAAAATCTGAATGAACTAACAGCAGTACAATGCCTTTTTGTCAGGGTCAGCATCACTGGGTAACTCTCGGCCCTAAGTGCCCTGGCATCCAATTCATGGTCCTTGAATTAATGCAGCACAGTGGCAGTCACTGCTGCTTGCCCTGTTTATCTGGGGGTTAGTAGCTCTACTTGACCCCCCTGGGTCTGCCTGTTCCCAGCACTTTACTGTATGCTCACCACTACTTCGATTTCACTGTGTGGCCAGGGCAGGGACGAACAGCCTCCATCATCCAACTGACCTGTCTGATTGTGACAGTAGAAAAGGACAAGGGATGACAGCTTCTACAGCATTAATTGGGAGGTGGGGGTCACTGGGTGTATTGCTCAGACTTGCCCAAAGCTTGGAGCCCATCTTTGTGTTAGTTGTCACAAACTAGTGAGTAAGGTCTTGAGTTTCCCAGAACTCATCATCAGCATGGAGATGATAGTACAAATAAAGGGGGGGGGGAG
>NW_015174318.1:447874-455402 GCF_001447785.1 Gekko japonicus | reverse complement strand
GCACGTGTTGGGCTTTTCTGACATACTCTGAAGCACCTTTGATCTCTACCCCTGCCCCCAGTACCGAACATCAAGCCTCATGAAGAGTTTTGAGGAATTCGAAGCCTTGCTCATTACTTTGTGACAACCGCGTTGCACAGTGTGTGTGTGTGTGTGTAATTTACTATCAATGCTGACAATCAATAATAGTCATCATCACGACTAATGCCAGGGAAAGGCAGATGCTGATCGAGATTTGTGGGCTGATGGGGGGGGGGACGTCGCTCCTCACTCCGTTCCCGGCTGAATCCCTTCCTTCTCTACTGCTTCTGGCTTGCCTCTAGGTTGAAGAAGCTGGCAATAGCCTCCGACTTAATGGGAACATTTACTGACACGCAAAGGAGGAGGCTTGAAGCGCTCCCTTGGAATTCCTCCACCCTCCCTTGACTTTGGTGCCGCTAACTCCAGCCAACGGAAATCTCGGCTCTTCGTTTAGCCCGGACTATTGGAAAGGAAGTCCCCCCTCCCCGAGGTACAAAAACCCCGAATAACGGGAGGAGCGTCCAGCTCTCCCACCCACCGCTCTAATGCGGGGAGCAACGCCAGTTTCTCCCTGCCTTTGGACAGCAGCTGTTGCTGTGAAGATGGCGAGGCGCCGCGTCCTGCTGCTTTTCCTCGCTTTCTTGGGCTCGCTTTACTGTAAGTCGCTCGCTTCTCTTCCCTTTGCCTTGCAGTCTGCCTCGCAGTTTGCAATGCAGGGCGCCGCCGCTGACTCTCCCCGGCCCACACTCTTTTGCCTCCTGCGAGGAGCATCTCGTCGTCTCCAGAAAGCGAGCCCGGGCGGAGGAGCACTCTGTTCGCTTCGCCCTCTTGCTTGCCTTTGCAATGCTCCTGGGTGCCGAGTTGCAAAGGAGGCAGCCGGCACCGCACGCCGCGAAGCCTTGATTAGCTGGGGGAGCAGAGAGCAAGTAACGGAGCCAGGGGCAGGCGCGCGCTTCGCTTGACAACCGGGGAAGCCGAGCCTGGGCTGATGAGGGAGGGCAATAGGCAAGGGGGCAGCCGTTGGGCGGGATTTGTGGCGGTGGAGGGGAGCAGTCCTTGCCCTAGGCTAGAATACATCGCTGTTGGCTTCAGTGGGATTGACTTTTAACTAGTTTACATAGGAATGAGTGTGATGCTACCTGCGTGTGTTTGGTCCCCAGAAAACTGAGGGCGCGTGCACAGGATCATTAATGAAATCCAAAACACACCGATGTGAAAGTAAACGCTTAGAGTCACTTAGCGGGTTTACTTGGAAGTAAGCAGCTTTGAGTCCCCTTGGTATGTGCCCCAGTCTTAGTGTGCATCTGTTCAGCCCTGTTTTATATATCTCAATATCTCTATATATCTATATCCTTATTGAGCTACCATCAGGAACTGTAGAAGATAGCAGCTTTCTCCACACTTTCTCTGAAAGTAAGGTTCGGTAGCAGTTTTAACATGTTTATGGTGTAACCTCATATACCCTGTGTCCCTTTACCTTCAGTGGGATTTACTTTCAAGTAACTGCCAAGTATCCTAGCTTTGCCTGCTTGAAAATATTTTGCTGGTAAAGGAAGTTTGTGTTGTTGCCTAGCCTTAATAGGAAGTTAGCACCACAGAACTGAGCTACCTGCTTCAAAGTTTATGTGGCATGTGTGTGTGTTATGAATGTACTGGGGCTGCCCAGAGCAAATGTTTATGACTATGTCACCCCTTGTCTCTATACATGCTTATTGTGAGAAACAGTGGCAGGCAATGTCATGTGGAACACTGAATGCAGTACTCGCCACTGAGTAAAATTTATAGGATTGGGCTGCTGTGCTTAAAAACCTTAATTTATGTACATGTTAGTAAATTTCACTGAACTCTACTTTCAAGTAAATATGATTGACCAAAATGCAAATAAAGTTTAGTCCTAGACTGAACTGCGAAGCAGCCTTGTCAATATTATACAAGTGGTTCCACAGCCTCCTGGAAATTGCAGGCATCAACCTATACTTGTGCATAACACTCTCTTGGCTGGTCTATTTTTAGAGCTTGTCATTGTTGCCTAAATGTATTATTAGAGGCCACCAGTCCTAAAAGGACTGGCAGTTTTGGAATTCAGTTCTCCTTCTTGCTGTTGCACCCCTTTCCAGTAACAAGGATAAATGTTCTTAGCGACTTAAGCCTGAATAGAAGTGATACTAGCAGCTCTCTTTGCCCACTTATTCAGAAAGATAATTGAAGACTAAATGGAACCTCCATGTCCAGAGGTTGTTTACCATTGAAAGCCTGTTGCAGAAGGGGAAGCAATAGGAAAATTACTTTCATTCCTTCTAGGCTTCTTAGAAGCTTCTGCCTAGCCCACTGGAAACATAACAGGAAATGGGACTTACTAATCAAGGCATCTTTATCTAGGGACAGCAAACAATTCTGGGCTATGGTAGCTGGAGAATTTAGGGGTGATTTTTCATCCCCTAACTGCCCCATACCTTCCCAGACCTGGACAGACTATTTCTTAAACATCTTTTTTTATTTTTCCACAGATTTATCTGAGCAACAAGAAGTTTTTTCTCCCCCTGATTGGCCCGAATGGGCACCAGTTAGTCCAACTGAAATTAAAAGCTTAATAAATAAATTAAAGGCTAGAAAGGTTCCAGGCTCAGATGGATTCCCACCCGAGTTGTTTAAAGACCACCTAGACTGGTGGGTTCCCCCTCTGGCTACCCTTTTTACTCTGATAAAACAGGGACCATGCCTGCTTTATGGACAAATACTATTGTAGTTCCAATTTTCAAAAAAGGGGACCCAAATTATCCAGGAAACTACCGCCCAATAAGCCTGCTTTCAATAGTGGGCAAGTTTTATGCTAGACATCTGTCAGATAAATTGACCACCTGGATTGCAGATCAAAACCTTTTGGGAGCAGAGCAGGTTGGTTTCTGTACAGGCAGCATAACATTAGATCATTGCGTAACTCTCGCCCATTTGGTGGAGAAATTTCCAAGAGTAGCCCGTAAAAAACTATTCTGTGCTTCCCTTGACTTTAAAGGGGCCCTTGATTCAATCCCCAGGAATCTCCTACGGGTTAAATTGAATAGGATGGGAATAGATAAACGATTACGCTTCCTAATCTGGAAACTATACTACTAGCTGCCAAGTAAGATACAGAAACTCAGGCTCACTAACACCTAAGATCCTTACAAACGGAGGAGTCAAACAAGGCTGCATTTTGGCACCCTATTTATTCAATCTATTTTTGAATGACTTGGACTCCTCACTGCTTGTGATTGATGGCCACTGAGGGACAATGAGGGAGTATGGCAACAAGAGTACTATCCTGTGGGACCAATTAGGATCAAAGCTTCACGACATGTTTAAGTGACTTTAAAATGGCAGTGGCTTCTTTGTGGTGGCCACAATGACACCATCATATCTAGCAGGACTATTAGTAAATTAACTGAGCACCGCTGAGCTGGCAGATGTCTGCCTTCAAATTGTCATTTTTTTCTGAACTGAGAAAACACTTGAAAATTTATTATGGATGCAAGTTGTCCACAAAAACCAAGTTGGACTTCTCTGCCATTCCTCAAGTTTGCATCAGTACATCAATAAAGTGGAAATTTGGATCAGAGCATCGTCCTTCAATATGGAGGACAGAAGACTGAAACTACCATTTTAAAAATCTTAGGGAGGTTATTATTGGTATTGTGCCAAATATACTCACCGAAGTCTCTTCAAACCTAAACATTAAAGCTTACTTACAAGATTTGTATTTTATATATACACACACACACACACACACACACACACTGAAACATAACTGCCCTGATCAGGCAGAAAGGTGTCATACAAATCTTGTAAGTAAGCAATTAACAGGAAGGAAGGTCAGTTAGTAGGGTTGCTAACCTCCATGTGGGGCCAGGAGATCTCCCAGAATTTCAACTGATCTCCAGATTACAGAGAAAATGGCTGCTTTGGAGGGTGGACTGTATGGTGGTACACTCCACTGAAGTCCCTCCCCTCTCCAAACTCCACCCTGCTCAGGTTCCACCCCCAAGTCTCCAGGAATTTCCCAAGCTGGAGCTAGTGACCATATCTGTTAGGGGATGCCAAACAAAAACAGTATTCACCAGTTCGCTGAAGACAATGATAGAAGAGGACAGATTAATACCTTTTGGGAGGGAATTCCATAATTTTGGTGCCATGATTGAGAAGGTCCTTTCTTGGGTTGCATCCCATTGAGCTTCAGATGATAGGGGCACCCAAAACAGGATCCCTGAAGGTTCCTATAGTAGCCGAGTAGGTTCATAGGGAAGTTGGTGGTCTTTACGCACTAATAAAGAGAGCTACAAACTACTATACTGTGTGCTACATTAGCATATGTTATCTTTGCTTTTACCATCTGAGAAACAGGCAGGAAAGTTGAAATTAGAAGACAAAACATTTTGGTAGACAAAAGGAAGTGTGTGATTGTATATAAACGGTCTCATAGTCACAAGCAGAACTAGCAGCATATTTGAATATCAAATCAAACCATATAATGTAGAAAACAAACTCTTCAATACTGTATTATCACACACATTATAGTATGTATAGAATTGTCATAGTTAAACAATGAGCAAGTCCTGAAAAATATGTTGTCTTTGTCTACAGTATGCTTAGAAATTATCGATTCCTAATTCTGTAGATTGTTTTCTCTAACTTCATATTGCATACTTTGGGTAAATAAAACCTTATCTTTAAAAGCATTTCATTTATCCTAAAAGAGAGAAAATATTTCATAGAAGTTCTTTCAGTCCTCCTCAATTTTCCAGTTTTTCAATTGGGGAAAAAGTTTAATGAAATTATTGTGGCCTTCACATCTCTACCTATAATTTTAACAGGTGTTTTAGGGAGTAATCCTAAACAGGTCTGCACAGAAGTAAGCCCCATGTTACTCAGTGGGACTTACTCCCAAGAAAGCTTTCATAGGATTGCCATTTCAGTGAACACATTTATTTCAGAGTACTTCTATTTTAACTATGAGGGTGTAGTGGATATATATTTTTAAATGTATTTGTGAAAGAAATTGAGAAAATGTATTAAATTTTTTTTCAAAAATGAAAAACATAAAAAGGAGCAGTGAAGAATGAAGGATTTCATTAGGCCTAGTTCTTCACATCACAGTGTAAAGGAAAGGGTGAAGCTGGAGTTGGTGGAATTTCGTAGAGTAGCAGAAATGGGTATGTAACCCCCCCCCTCCAACTCTGTGTCTGTGTGAACAGCTTGGGGGACAGGAGGCTGGAACCTGTCCTCCCCCCACAGTAGCATTCCAAACCCATTTGGGGTTGTTCTTAATTTTTTTCAAAGCAATTCTCCTCAGCTCCTATCTGGCTGTGAAGATCCTCTGTTTACAAACACGAACATGTTGTTTGGCCCTAACACAGCTTGAAGGGAAACAGAGAACTTGCCCCCTAAAAGCAGGTGGATAACTTTGTTTTCTACTATGTGATTTTGAAGAAGATTAAAAAGTTAGACAAGGAAATATAAACCTAGAAAAATACTACCCCACCCAAGTAGTGAGCTAAACAGAGATCTGTGAAACTGGAACACACAGCTGTCAGCATAACAATATGCAATGAAAAATGCTGTACACTCTGATAAGAATACACACGCTTTAACTGCTTATTTGTAGCAGATTAAGTCTTTTGCACTGTAGTGATTCAAAACTGATCTCATTATTGAAAGATTTGACACTTTCCATTTCTGAAGGCTTAACACTATGATCTATGCCCCCATTACATTCTCCTCTCAATCCTTGTATAATTCTCCCAGAAATCCAGCCATCACATTGCATCTACTTTAATTTGGGATCTAGGTAAAGCAGTGTTCCCGAATTGGGTAGTACTGCCCCCTGGAGGGGCTTACCTGAGGGCACGAAGAAGCAAAGGGATGGTGGGGGAAGGGCACTAGAGTAGGACTTCTTTGGGTGCATTGATCACTTATTTACAATTGACCAGGCTATATGGCACCATGCTGGCAAATAGCACTCCAAGTTTCTGCCTCTGCATAGTGCTGAAATCTGGTGGAAACTATCATCATCACATGTGTTTTTGTCTTTTGTTATTTTTAAGTTTTTGTTGGTAAGCCCTTAACATAATAGTATTGAGCACAGTATGTATTTTTCTGTGTTCTCGGTTACTGAACCTGTTTATTATGAAGTGTGCTTTTTAGCTATATAAATGTTATTTTTGTCATAGCGTGCCCAATATTAAGATTTCTATGTTATATAAGGATTTTAAATTTCTCAATAATTTTCTAAAAGGAAAAAAAAGGTTTTTTTAATGGAAAAAATTAGGAGGTAAAAAGAAAAAATGGATAATTGAGGGAAATTTTATGGTAAACAAATACAAATATTAGGAAATTTGGGCATATTTTTGGCAAACAAAATCTTCCTTAGGGGGTTGTTCAAACTGCTATTCTGAATAATGCCTGGGAATGCGTTTATAGAACTTGGAGGTAGCCCAAAAAAGTTTCACAACCTCTGAGGTAGAGGAAATATGATTTCAACATATCTGCTGGGTGTAATCGAAAAGGTTTGGGTTTTTTTTAAAAGAGCTGTTCTTGGGGGAGATCTACACACACACACACACACACACACACACAATAAATCAAATAGCCACCTTTGGCATTTTGTGGTGAAGTGAGAAAAAAGACTGAGTAATAAAGAAAGCAGATATTGCTATGGAGCGAGGAGTTAGCTTTTCTGATGATCAGCATAGTTTTGTTATCCTTATTGAGAATGAAGTGCTTTCATTACTTCAGTATTGGGGCGTGCCCTCAGCTGCAATGTTTGTGCAAATGAGACTCTTGTCAGTACCTTCAAAATGGTGCAGGTATGAGGAAAATTAGTGGTGAGAGTATTCACAAATAGGGGTGTGCAATTTTTTTCTCAGTATTTTTTGGTTCGGGTCTATTGGACATGAAATTTTTTGGGGATTCCTGGGGAAAAAAACAGATTTTAAAACCAGTAAAGTATTTGGATCCATGATTTTTTATCAGTATTTTTTGGTTCGGGTCTATTGGACATGAAATTTTTTGGGGATTCCTGGGGAAAAAAACAGATTTTAAAACCAGTAAAGTATTTGGATCCATGATTTTTTATAAATCCCAAATTTTGGGGGGTCCAATAGACCCAAACCCAAAACATCAAGGGGGAAAAAGCTGCTAAAAACAGCTGAGAGGCCGTTCACCCGGGGCTTTTTTTTTTTTTGGCAGTCCCTTTAAGCCAGACTGTCCAGAAGAGCTCACCAAGCAGCTGATCCTGTGGGGAGAACTCTCCCTGCAGTGTTTGCTGGGGCTCCGCTGGGTGGCCCGGTGTAACAGGCTGGATTAACCCCCCGGCCAGAGTAACCCCAGGGTTATTCTGGCCTAGCCTAGAGTAACCCCGGGTTAATCTGGCCAGCTGACATTTAACTTACCACTCTGGCCAGGCGGGGGTTAGTATGGGCTAGCTCAGAGTAACCCCTGCCTGGCCAGGCCAGAGTAACCCCGGGGTTACTCT
>NW_015174318.1:445918-446099 GCF_001447785.1 Gekko japonicus | reverse complement strand
GCTACCTTCGCACCAGGCAGGCAAGTCACCATACGGTCAGTACGCGGGTTCGCCACCCAGCTGTCTACCTGCCTAAGGATCGAATCACCCACTACCAAGAGCCCCCCTCCCACCCTGCTCAGGGATGGTTCCTTGGTGCAAAAGGAGAGCCGCTCACCAGCTGGGGAAGAGGTCCCTTCTG
>NW_015174318.1:437150-445839 GCF_001447785.1 Gekko japonicus | reverse complement strand
GTGTGGTATTGGAGAAGACGATTGAATATACTTTAACTTTACCTGGTAGAATTCCATTAGCATGATCTCTGCTGGGTGGAGGGGGGAGACTGGAAGCTTGCTGTCACCTGCAAATGGAGACCTCTTTTTCAGAGCTGTGGCTAGTTCTGTGTTTCAGAACCAGGAGTGCCTTCCTTGGCCTGAGTCCTGTGGTTCTCTGGGTCAGGTTATAAGTGGGGTGCCCTCGGTATTGGGGCTTCCCAAGAGTAAAAGGCAGCACCTCTGGCAACAGAAGGCGGTCCCCTTTTAAACCCTTGGTATTTATGTGGTTTTTGTTATCAAAGTCAAATTATTTTACGGGAAAGACAAAGAGCCTAGGGCCTTGTCTTTCTGGCTCTTTTTGGGCTTCTTACAGAGCCCCTAGTCTAAGAGTCCCTAGGCTAAGAGCCACAGGCAAAGAGCCTGCAGTGTTTGCTGGGGCTCCGCTGGGTGGCCCGGTTTAGACTGTACTGCCCAACAGAGCCCGCCCAGCAGCCGATTCTGTGGGGTGAGTTCTCCCTGCAGGTTTTGCTGAGCAGCCTGGTTTTGCCAGTAATTCCCGAATATATCCAGGATTTTTCAGGGATATTTTTTGGCCCGGTTTAGACTGTACTGCCCAACAGAGCCCGCCCAGCAGCCGATTCTGTGGGGCGAGTTCTCCCTGCAGGCTTTGCTGAGCAGCCTGGTTTTGCCAGTAATTCCCGAATATATCCAGGATTTTTCAGGGATATTTTTTGGTTCTCCTGTTAAATCCTGGATACATTTGGGAAGCCAAAATAACCCCAAAATACGGATAAGGTGTTTTTTGGGTATATTTTTGGTTTGGGTAAACCCAAATGCACACCCCTACTCACAAGTTATTAGATGAACTCTATCTCATAGTTATATATTTCTCTCAGCTGGTTTTTGGTGGCCAGAGATGAATAACATTCTGTCAGTTGCTCTCGACATCTGGAGCAGGAGAGGTTATAAAGCCAGTAAACTAAAAGGAGAACAAATAAATACCCACACCATCTGCGTGGTGAGAGAAGGGGCTGTTGCTCAGTGAAAGAGCCTCTGCTTTGCATGCAGAAAGCCCCAGGTTCAATCCCCAAGATCTCCAGTTAAAAGGACTGTGCAGTAGGTGGTATGAAAGACCTCCACCTGAGACCCTGGAGATCCAAGGCCAGTCTGAGTAGACAGTACAGATGTTGATGAACCATTTGTGTGTGAAATGTCTGGATTCTCTAACAAAGTGAAGCAACACAGTTTGTAGTGTTTTGCTGTTATTTGTTGCTCTTTACTCTTTATATTCCATCTTTCAATGGAGATAGGAGTCTAAATAGCCCAACAACTCTTTTTAAAGCTTTTAAAAGTGTAAGAATCTGAGGGTTCATTTTTTAAAGTAAATGTCTAGAGAAATTTGTAGAGAAATTTTTAAATATGTGATGGTAAAAATATCTGGTTTAGTTTGCAGTGAACTCTGGGACCGGGGAGACCCAAGTTCAGATTTTCACTCTGCCATGGAATCTTGCTCTCAACCTAACCAACCTCACAAGGTGTTTTTTTTTGTTGTTGTTAAGTTTAAAAAGGAGGGGGAAATGATATTTTTTTTGTCCCCATTTGATAGAAAAGAGGAGTAAAAATATCAAAATAATTGACCCTGACCTAAACAAGTTAAGGTGTTTTTTGCCTTTTCTCTCTCCATTCTTCCAAGGGTCCCATATCATGCTTGGAATGATCTTTGGGGTTATATTAATAGTTTTGCAATGCTAAACGCTCTGCTGGGCAACAACTCATGTCCTGTGGAGCTAGGGCATCCTAAAATAAAGGTAATAACTTGGAAGAAGGGATTTTCAGTACAGGTCTCCCTTAATATTACTCTACGACAACTAAAATATAGAACTTCCACTTGATAACCTCCAGGATTGTGATTAATCAGCAGTCTCCTAATAAGGAGCGGTAGGTTTTCATAGCGTGAGACACTAAGATGATCCTTAATGAAATTACGTCGTTTTTTGATGTTTATAAATCATACTTTAGCCTCTCTTGTGCTGATTATGCCTCAGTGCTGTAGGAAAAGGTTACAAATGAGAATTCAAATGTACAGTGCTGCCATTTGAGTTAGGGTTCAATTTAAAATATTGCAATTTACGCCTTGTATGGAAACATCATGAGACAAGTCTTCCTTATTAATAGATGCAATGAGGGAGTCTGCTGAAAGCAGTGGAACCGAAGTCAGTAATTTCCCAGCTGTGTGCTTGGAAGTGCTAATGCAACCCAAGGGAACTACTAGTGGGCTGAAATAAACATATGAATTCACTAATGTGAGCCCAAAGTATCCATCCGCAAAGTGGGCACTCTGCAGTATATCACTGTTCTGTCTTCTCTTTCTAGTCAGCCACATTGGACTGGATAATTCTGCCTAGTCTCTCTGATTGGAAAGTGCTATCACTCCTGAGAACAGAAAGATCCACCCCCCTCCTTTAATGGGATTCCTGTTATTTCACTACATCACTCTGCTGGGCATCTCTCCATTTGAGAGACAGAACAGTGATTCATATAGATGTAGACTCTATGCAGGCAAGCTATTCTTAACTTGACATACTCCAAAAGAAATGTTCTTGGATACTTGGATACATAGGTGAAATATGCATCTAATTACAATTCACAGCCACCAAAAGCTTGTGAAGCACTGATTGAACACATCAGTAAGCACTGTACTTACTGTCCTGCTGGGGTTAGTAATATTTGAGCTTTCTTAACTTTTTCTGGGGTGCATCTGTTTTGAAAACATATTTATTAGCGTCACCAAACTCTGCCCCATATTTTTAAAATTAGCCCGTAGTGACTATTGATGCGGCTAAAGGGAGAAAGTTGGATGTGTTGTATTGATCTGGCAAGTCTTTATCTTGCAATCCAAGATCCATTACTTTCCTTCTACAGATGGAGAATAGTTGCAAGGGCCAGACTGCAATATACTTCACTGTATATATAAGGAGCCAGTATTTCTTATGTCTTGCCAATTTTTATAGTCTTACAGTCCCTTCCTTGTTTTATTTGTTTAAATCAAGAGTCCTACATACTAATCCTGGAGATGGAATTTTTTTTTTTGAAGATGTTCCAAATACTTGATGTTCCAATTTACTTGATAGCAGAGATGATGCTATTTAATGCTGCTCAGCACTTCTCAATGCTTGCTTAGAAAGACATCGGGGCCCCGGTCACACGGCAAAGTTGCCGCGGGAGAGGCATGGATAGTGGGCGGATTACCCGGGCGTGATCACGCCCCAACATCTGGGAAGTGGCGCGCACCCGTGGCTTACCGCCGACAATGCACGTTAAAAAACTAGTACCTCCAAGGTACTAGTAAATATTTGCCACGGGCTGCCTCCAGACGCCCGTGGTGTGATCGCATTCCCCTCCAGTCCCTCATTTACCCCGCCACCGAGGGAAGGACCTGTGGTGTTCCGCCGGCGCGTCTGATTGCGTAATCGCGGATCAAACTGCGCCGGGGCAATTAGCCATGCCTCCCCCCCCCCCGCATTTTCCGGCCCCTGTGCCCGGGGCCCGTGTGACCAGGGCCCAAGATTAGTTTTGTAACATCATGAGCTGGTATTATTTGATATTTATGAATGCCTTTTCTACTTAGCTGCATTTGTAGGGGCTGAAGAAAAGAGATTTCTGTTTTGTTTAACAGTTAATGCAAATGGTTATGATGCAAAGTGTAATACTGTGGTTTTCCCTCTTGTGAAGTACATCATTATTCGACCTTTCCTCTAAGAAGCTCAAGGTGGCATACATCAGTCTCCCTCCTCTGTTTTATTGTCAGAACAAACCTGTGAGGTAGGAGGTGCTGAAAGAGTGACTGGCCAAAGGTGAACCAGCAAGCTTTATGGCTGAGTCAGAATATGAACCTGGGTCTCTCCCAGATCCAAGTAGCACTATAATAACTACACCATACACATTCTATTGCTTTAGCTATTGTTCTGGATAACCTGCTTCCCTGTGTGTTATTTTACCACTCAGATGTAAAATTGTACAAGAAGTTAACCTGCTCTTTGCTTTTATCTTACAGAACATATGTGTATCTTCTGTCATGTTATTAGATTACATAATGTCATTTTTGATATTATAATATAAAAAACCTTAAGACTTGGTTTCAACTACAGGCAACAGTTTAAGGATTTACTTTTGACCAAAGGGCTAGCACGTGGTTTTGCATATAGAAGTTCCCTGGTTCAGTTTCTGACATCTCCAGTGAAAGGCATCTTGGGTAGCTGAGACTTTGCTTCCAGTCAGATTACATAATATTAGGTTAGAGGAACAAATGGTCAGATCATACAGGGGAATTTCATGTCTTCATATAGACTCTTGTACAGTGAGAGAGCTGATCTTCCATTCTTGCACAAAAGTTCATGTGCTATGCTTGTTGTTCATTGTGACACTGAGCATGTGCGGCAATAGGCATAGGAGGAATGGGCACTTGTAGATTTAATAGTCAAGAAGAAGAATTGGATTTCACTCAGAGTGGCTTACAATTTCCTTCCCTTCCTCTCCCCACAAGCGGCACCTTGTGAGGTAGGTGGGGCTGAACTGCTCTGGAGAGAACAGCTCTGAGAGAACTGCTGGCTGCATGTGGAGGAGTGGGGAATCAAACCCAGTTCTCGAGATTAGAGTTTGCTGCTCTTAACCACTACATCAAATTGATAAGGGAATTGGGATATGTGCCTTTTTTCAGCATCCATGACAAACTGTACCTGCCAAAATTCTTCCTTCTATCCAGCTGTCAGAAACAAATTACTCATTACATGCGAATTCATATAATTGACATGTTTAAGTAAATATTTGATTTAACATGTTGCATTCATTTTACCATCTGTCTGTATTCGAATATACACAAGATGGTTTACAATAGGAGATCTAAAACTTCAGTGTACTAAAAAAGAAAAATGGCTACACAGGTCTAATTCCAGTAATCACATTGTTACCCAAAAATCAGTCCTCTTTCAAGGCTTTTCATGTGAGCATCTCCCACACATGCAGAATTAGAACACAACTCCAGCTTGGGAGATTCCTGGAGATTTGGGGGAGGTACCTGGGGAGGCTGGAGTTTGGGGAGGAAGCTCAGCCATAGAGTGTGATGCCATAGAGCAGTGGTGTCAAACTCATTTGTTATGAGAGCCGAATCTGACATAAATGTAACTTTGTTGGGCCGGGCCATATATGCCATAAAATGTAATGCTGGGTACTGGAGATATAAGCTGTATAAAGGACAGCAGCTGGTAAGCTCTGAGTTGGTGTAGCCTCACTGTAAGGCCCCATGGACTGGAAAGGGGGGGGGTCCAAAGGAAAGCCAGTATGGGTGGACTGGAGAGCCAGCAGTGCAGCATTGGGCAGACGCTCCCATGGTACTTGACTGCTGCAGATGAGGTTGTTCTGCCATGCTGAAGCCACAATTGGAGTGGCTCGGCCCACTCCCCCTTCCAAACAGTCTCCTGTTCCCTCCCTTGCACTAGTTGCTTGCGGGCTGCATAAGAGCCCTGGACAGGTCAGTTCCGGGCCCTGGGCCTTGTGTTTGACACCCCTGCCATAGAGTCTGCTCTCTAAAGGTGCCATTTCCTTCAGGGGAACTAATGTCTATAGCCTAGAGATCAAGCATAACTCCTGGAGAAAACCAGGCCCCATCTGGAGGCTGGCAACCTTGGTTTATATGTGGCTTCCAGTTTCCACAGTAAATTTGCCAGGGATGCCTTCCACACAGGGATGGGTTTTTGTGATTTCTCCATTGCTGGGGCAGCTGCGGGTAGAGTTCAGCAGCAACAGGCCTTTCACATGACTGGTTTCCTCACAGTTTCCCTGCCCCAATCACCCAAAAGTGCCCCCTCCCCTGGGCCACCAGGGCTTTTGCAGTTATTAAAAATTGGCATAAAATATTGTATCAGTATCCCGTTGTAAAATAGCTGTAGCAGATTGTCTAAATTTCCAGCTTTCTTTTTCTTTTTTTTAAAAAAGCAAGTCCCTAACACCTTAACTTTTGAAGGTATGTCTTTTTCCTTATATCTCTGCAAGGGAAGTTGCTAGAGGCTTCTTTTAAAAAATGAAAGCTAAGAAAGTTGGCACAGGCCTCTGTGCCAGCTCTATACTTGGTCTAGGATTGCCAGTTCCTCACCCCCAGTTCTTGTTTCCCACCACCATTCTAAACAGTGGCAGGAGAAACAAATGATCCTTGGGTCTGTGGTATAAGGTCACTTCTGGGAAAGTCCTGAAGTGACATTACATCTCTCAATGGAAACTCGAAACTCTATGGTAACCATGTGGGCTCACCCAACACCTCTACTTTCCAGAATACTTTCGAAGAGGAGTTACAAAGCAGAATACTTTAGAAGAGGAGTGGAAAGCAGATGCCAGTGCTACTGACTGCAGTAGACAAAGGATAGTGTTTCTGTGAAAAGAACTCACTAATATTTTTAAATTGGCCAGTGGTAGTTATATTCCTAAAGCCATTATTTATATGCAGCTGCCCATGTTTAGCGACGGCTGCGGGATGTTAATGTTTCATTAATTAATATATTGAGTATAGGAAGAGAATCTCCTAATGTTCCAAATACTGTGTCTATAATGTAGTATTCTAGCATTCATATAGGACATTGGTCTATTGTAGTAGTCTTGCTATTGTAGTAGTCTTGCTAAAGTATTACTGTAAGGGTATTCTTATCTGGATCTCATGTAACTTTAACAAAAAATTAAAAACAAGCAGAACAGACTTTATGCAGACTTTATACTAGTCTAGTACAGTCTAGTCTAGAACAGTCTAGTCTAGAACAGAATTTATACTAGTCTAGTTAGAAGGGCAGCATTTGCAGTTTTAGGCATTAAACATACACATACAACTTTTTTGAAAATGTTGCTATGGAAATGAACTCTCGACTGCTCTTACAATAGTGGTAAAAGACTGTTCTTTGCTAAGTATTCAGAAACACCATACCCTCATTTCCAGTGCATTGCTATTCATTGCCAAGGGAACAGGATTGGCAGAGAATTCTCAGACTTCTTTTCGAAACTGTGTTGGTATTATCTTTGCCTTTGTCAGCTCATAAGAGCAATTTAAAAATTCTTACGTTGTAACTGTCCCCTTTCCCCCCTTTTGGAGAAAGGGAATACTTGTAAGTCTTTTAAAGCTTATTTATTTTGCTACCCTAGGGCCCTAATTCTGAGGTTCATTAATGCTGCTGTGCATGTGGATCTCTGCAAGGCTGACAATGCAAATGGCCTTTTTGGGTGGTTGGATCCAGCAAAAACACAGCCTGTGCACAGGGACTCCAGGGAATGGGTGTGTATGCCAGAGAGGATTATTTTGTGGAATATTGTTTTGTGTATTAATATGTTTCACCCAGGGAAGATGATCCATGAACAGAAGTCTATTTTTGTTTATAGTTTGCCCTTGCTGGGCTGAGGCCCATCTTACAAAAATATCTTTTGACCCCCCCCCCCTCCAAGTTTCATTCAGAGTTTTGAGTGTTCTCTTTTCTTATTTCAACTTTGGCAAAGGTTGTAAAATCTTTCTATTTTTTTAAAATAGCTCTGTTCAGAATTCTAGAATATATCCAGAGTTAAAGATGTTTCCAAAGTAACTGAAGACAAAAGTGAAGGAGCGTGCCTAAATCTTTGTTTTTCCTTCTCCTGAGTATGTGAAACAGGAAAGTCATTTGGGGTAAAAACATTATTTTTGCAATTAGGGTTTACTGTGATATTAGTCACAGTGGTAGAAATATACTGAGGCTATAAAAATATTCAGGACGATAAAAGTACCCCCTCCCCCATGTTGCCTAATGTTCCTCAGCATTAGAAAAGACAAAAGAAGAGATCAGGTGAATAAAGTCCTGGGAATCTTCCAGTTCCAACAGATATTTTTCCATTGTGTATCCAAGAGAGCATGCTTTCTAATTCCACAACTTGGCTATGTACTTGACTCATTGACGAGCTATATACCGGGGGGGGGGGACGGGGGACGGTGACACTAGGAACACTCCTCAGAGTTCTTGATCACAAAGTAAGAGCCTGTCCTGGCAGTCAGTACCAATATTATGACAAATGTCCATAGACATTTTGAACTGGCAGAAACTGACAGAGACTAAGAGAGAGATCTTGGAGTCGTCGTAGATAACTCACTGAAAATGTTGAGACGGTGTGTGACTGCAATAAAAAAGGCCAACACTATGCTGGGGATTATTAGGAAGGGTATTGAAAACAGATCAGCCAATATCATAATGCCCCTATATAAATCAATGGTGTGACCTCATTTGGAATACTGTGTACAGTTCTGGTCACCACACCTCAAAAAGGATATTATAGCTTTGGAAAAAGTGCAGAAAAGGGCAACTAGAATGATAAAAGGGTTGGAACACTTTCCCTATGAAGAAAGGTTAAAGCGCTTGGGTCTCTTTAGCTTGGAGAAACGACGGCTGAGGGGTGACATGATTGAGGTTTATAAGATTATGCATGGAACAGAGCAGGTAGAGACCCAGTACTTTACAACAACCCTACCCTCCTGTTCCCTGCTGGTGTCCAAGGAGAAGCTGTAAACCCTTGGTGGAGGTGTGGCAGCCTGGAAGCCACACTGGGCCCAGCAGCAGAGTAGGAGGCTGCTGGGATCAGGAGCTGCATCAGACTTGGCACTGGGGGGGGGGTG
>NW_015174318.1:422735-437129 GCF_001447785.1 Gekko japonicus | reverse complement strand
CTTTGGTGGAGTAGGACGCTGGGCTCAGAAACCATGCCAGGATCTTCCCCCACATGTCCCCCCCCCCACTGAGCCGTAAAAGGAATCACCAGTGATGAGGGGAAGGGATTTCCCCCCTGCAAGCATTGGGATTCCCCCCTCCTTGAGTATTGCTTGTCCACACTTGTCTTTTCCCCCCCAAGTATGTGTTTAAAAGGAGATAGAGAAGAAATATAGTTGTAGATTAAAATCTATTTCTTCAAGAAGAAAATTGAAGTAAATTTGCACATCTCTGCTGATAATAGTAGTATCAATTACTGAAATCCTGCGTACAACACAGGTACAGAGTTGTTTAGCTTCCTCATAAGAACATAAGAACATAAGACTGTTACAGCACAGCTGCAATGGGGCTTCCACAGTACTGGTTTTCCAGTCACCCAGTAATGGCTAATGTCCCCCTCTGGCCGCTAGGGCTTTTTCAGATTTTTTTTTTAAATCAGCAAATGAATAATGTTGTAGTGATATGTTATAACAACTGTATATCATATTCTGTGAATTCCCAGTTGTTGTTTTTTTAAGTGTCTGTTACCTTCCGTTGTGGTGATACAAGGGGAAAGGTTTATCTCCACAACAAAATGGAGAGTTTTTAAAATGAAAGTTGGGAATTCACAGGAATTGATAGAGAGTTTGTTATAATCTCCCTTATAAATAAAAGGCGAATGGGATCTCGGACAGGTACAAAGCCATAGACTCCACCCTCCAAACCAACTATTCCCTTCTGGGGAACCATTGTTGCCAGTCTCCAGGTGAGGGCTGGAGATCACTCAAAATTACAACTGTTCTTTAGGTAGCAGAGATCAGTTCCTCTGGAGAAAATGGTGGACTCAGTGTCATTATACCCTGCTGAGGTCGCCACAGCAAATTGACACTGAGTGTCCAAGGCCGGGGCACCCACCCAGAGCCTCTTTCTAGAGGTCGTTGTATTTATTTCCACAACAGGCCTTTTTCCTAGTGTTATATAATATTCAATTGCTGATTGAAAAAACAAAAGCAGCCCCATGGTGGCAGGGGGCAAGGAAAATGGTTTCCGTGTGGATGAGACTGGGAAGATCCAAACTTCCCACTCACATGGCAGCCATTCAGGCTTTTCTTCAATTTCTCAAAACCTCCCAGCAATGCAGGTTTGAAAAAGATCATAGAGAAGCTGGGAAACCCTAGCAGGTACACAAATGTACCACAAAGCTGTGGGGGAAGCAGGAAGACTCTTTTCCAATGCATCAGATCCAGGGCAAACAACCCATTTGGAAATGTCTTAAACTGCATTACTAAGGAAATATCAGCAGACCTACAGTTATTGCTGGAAAGGTTTTTATATGAGAATCTTTTAAGAGAAGGGATGTTGAATATGAAGGAAATGTTTCACTTTTTTTGCAGATCAGAAAGCTTATGGGATTGATGTCTACACGGAAAAAGAGCATGTCACAGCAAGAGAATTTGAGGGTATAGTATGTGCATGTACTTTTACATTACAGAAAGTATATTGTGGTGCTGAGTAGAAAAAAAGGTGGTAAGACAAAATTACAGTGGGATATTCTGCTGTTAATCACTGGGCATAGACAGCTGTTACGAATATATGAAGCTGCCTTATACTGAATTAGACCATCAGTCTATCAAGGTCAATATTGTCTTGCCTTACTGGCAGCAGCTGCCTGGGGTATCACGCAGAGGTCTTACACATCACCAGCTACCTGATCCTTTTAACTGGAGATGTCAGAGACTGATAAACCAAAAAGGTTGAAGAACATATAAAATCTAGGAATTACATAATCCTAGTAAAACAATTCATCTTTAATCAATACATAAGATATAGAAGTTAAAAACAAAAAATATTATACAGACCAAGGTAAGAAAAATATAGATAAAAATCATGTAGACCAAATGCATTTCAACTAAATAGTCTTCTTTGGTTGTCTCTAAAAAACAGTCCTGATTCATAAAAGTACAAATATAGTAAAAAATCAGCAGTCTGAATACAATATATAGTTGGACTAAGCCCTTTCAATAACTCTTTACAGGATATCAAAAAAGAAAATAGAAAATTTAAACATTATTTAACTTTTAACAGTCAACATTTATTTTTTTTTACCCAACCATGATATACTGTTTTCACTGCATAGGATATTTGCAAGGTCACTAAAATGTTGCCATGTAGTCACTTCAGATGGCATTATTAAAGACTCTTAAATATGACTGTTTTGCTGGACTGTGAAAAGAGTGTGTCAGAGCAATGGACAGAACTGTAGCCCAAGAGCAGTGCCCTTATACTGGACTATGGAATGTACTTTGGCCAAGGGGAGCTTTGTGCCTAAGCAGCATGCCAAACCAAATGTGAACCCTGGGACTACAGAAGCCTCCTGCTCCTCCATCTCTGCCAGCCCCAGAATGCAGACCAGCAGCCCTGACCTCCATGCACGCAGGAACAGCAGCAGATCACCAGAAGGAAGCCATGCTCTGTAAAAAGAACAAGATGTTCCTGCACAGAAGCCATAAGAAATTCCCTTCTCCATCATGCAGGCATTTCCCACCCACTCACCCTCACATATTAACCCAAGACAAAAGGATGTGCCCAATGACAGCAATAGCCATCCATCAAGCTTTCCTTTCACCCATCAAGATAATGCCACTGTCAAACATCTGGTCGTTAATCCAAATCACCTGCCCTACAACGTGAGTGGTTCTCTTCCTTCCCTCCTTTGTCTACCCCCTTCCCTAAGAACGATCTCAGTGCTAGATGATCCTATGGAGGGCTAACTCCTGGTACTTATAGACCGCAGAGCTCAAACTCTATAATACTCTAAAAATCACCTGTAAAGAATTTCTGAAGGCTTGAACCATTGACTCTATCTTAAATATTTGTGAAATGTTTGGAATGCTGACGGAGCAATTAGTATTTTTGTTATGACCAGGGCTTCTTTTGTAGAAAACACCCAGCAGGAACTCATTAGCGTAATAGGCCACACCCAACAGAAACTCAATAGCATATTAGGCCACACCCTGACAGTGCAGCTCGTTAGCATATTAGGCCACATCCCCATGCCTTCCCTTGGCTTGCCCAGGTGCCCTGCAGCTGTGGGGACCCCAGCCAAGCCGGCCCTTGGACAGGCTGGGGAAGGCACAGGGAGGCATTTGAATGCCTCCCCAATCCTTCCAGGGGGCCCACTGGCCCACCCACCTCAGAGTTGCCGGGGGGGTCACTCTCCAGGCCTTCCCTCTGTAGCCACACATGCAGAGGTTTTGGCTGTAGTGGGCGTGACCAACTCTGAAGCCAGCCAGAACTCCGTTCCTGTGCGTTCCTGCCCAAAAATAGCCCTGGTTATGACATATCAAGTGCCTTTCCCCCATGCTGTCCTTTTAGGTTAAAAGAACTGGTGTTTCAAGGATTTTTAATTATTTAAAAAAACAGAGGAGGCAAGTCTAGAAAGCTGGTAAATATGCCTTATCTTCCATACTCAGCTGCTACCAATCTTTCCTTGTGACTGCACAGCCCAAAGGAGTTTTGGGTCTTCTCTAGAGTGCACAGTTCACACAAGGCAATGGAAATGTGCTACTATAATCCCAGCCAATTAACTGAATATGCATCCTAGAACATTCCCCAGAGACTTCTGAAATGCATACCATTTCCATTGCAGACATACAGGGATACTTTGGCAGAAAAGTTATGTAACATTGGTTCCACAGAGGTAGAAAATCTGAAAACCAGTTCCTGAAAGTGTGTGTGGAGAAATGTCCTAAATCCCAGGATTCACATCAGAGTTAATAATTGGGTCTCCACTCTTTACTTGCTAAAAGGGCTTTTGTACAGATTATTAGTTGGCGATGGGAAAGCTGCAGGGAAATGAGTCGGCTTCCCGGAACAGGGCAATTCAATGCCAGTGGATGTACAGATGGCTCTGGCAGGAGGAAGACACAACTGGAAGGTTAGCCAAAAGGATATAAGATCTCTGGGTGTGAAGATGAAGCTGTTTTTAGATCAGCTCTGCTCATCAGCTTGGTTCAGTTCACATGAAGGATTAAACCATGGACATCATCTTGAGCACTTAGCTGAACAAATGGAAGGAACCCACACCTGGGAACCTGGGATGATGGATGGTTTCTGAACATTGCAACTTCAAGAATAAGTAGCCTGTCCTTAGTCTAACCATCTTGTAGGGTATGTACAAAAGTTATATTGCTTTTCATTTTGATCCTTATTTAGTTTGCTGTGTAAATAGACCATAATTGAACTTTATAATTCAGTCATACTTATCCAGGAGAAGCAAGGGGAGGGGGCGGCTGCAAATACCTCCATCCCCAGAGTGTGCCAGGGTGCAAGCAAGTCCCCACAGTAGCTGGTGAGTGTGATGCAGGAGACAAGGCAAAGAGGAACAGCTTTTAAGCACTGGTGTGGTAAAGAGTGCCAAAGTGCTAGTCTTTCAGCAAAATATATTCTTTAAGACTAGAAAGGTGGCATAGGAAATACCATGAGAGAAAAGTTAGTAGGTTGGAAGTAAGGGAAGGCAGATCTTTCCAAACTCCCACAGAAGTGGATAGAAATGTACCTTGCAAGCAGAATTTTCCCAGTGTGACAGAGGACCAAATGTCTTTAAAGAAAAATGAGAAGTCAAAAGAATAAAATGTTCCAGTTGGTTATTAAAAATTTTGTTGTCAGTAGACCCAATCCAAGGTATATGGAGGTACTGCTTCATTTTCTTCAGTGTCAAGAAATTCCTCATGTTTGTAATCCCATGGTGCAAATGGAACGTTCCCCAGTAATTATGAACAAGCTTGAAACAGTGGTCTATGTGTAAACTTGTGGAGTGATGGATTATTGCCAGTATCATGAGCTGGAGGTCTGTTTTGACAGTTGTTTTGTGAACAAGTGATTTTTATTCCCTTCCATTATTTTTCTCCCCATGTTTTGTTTTGGTATCTCTACCTGCTGCTTACTATTGATTTACAATGACCTTTCTTGGGAATCATTTATGCTGTTATCCTCTTCCACAACATTTCCTGTGGCTGAACGGATGCCAGAAATAAACGGGAACTAATACAAAGTGTGCCAACTTTCTCAAACAGTAGATAATATAAAAGAGCTACTGGGGAAAAGGGCATAAGTGCTCTCTGGAAACTGCGGTATTGTACCTCTGGGGTTCTGTTCATCTTTAAGTTTCAGATAAACTTATTTGATGTATTTCTTTGACTGTTGTATGAATTTTCTCTTCAGATACAGATACCTAGCACTGATTTTAATGCAAACCATGTGTGTGTTCTGTTAGTCTCCTTCCTTCACTTTCTGACATAAATTTTCCCCTTTTGCTTTCTAATCATTTTTTGTTGTTGTTCAGTAGCACAATTGAGTCCGACTCTTCGCGACCCCATGGACCAGATCTCGCCAAGCCCTCCTGTCTTCTGCCGTCCTCTGAAGTTGGCTCAACTTCATGTTCGTTGCATCTATGACACTGTCTAACCATCTCATCCTTTGCCGTCCCCGTCTTCTTTGACCTTCAATCTTTCCCAGCATCAGGGTCTTCTCCAGTGAGTGCTCCCTTCTCATTTGGTGGCCAAAGTATTTGAGCTTCAGTTTCATTATCTGGCCTTCCAGGGAACAGTCAGGGTTGATTTCTTTTAGGATTGACTGATTTGATCTTTTTGCAGTCCAAGGGACTCTCAAGAGTCTTCTCCAGCACCATAGTTCAAAAGAATCTATTCTTCGGCGCTCGGCCTTCCTTATAGTCCAGCTCTCGCAGCCATACATGACTACTGGGAATACCATTGCTTGGACCATGCGTATTTTTGTTGGCAGGGTGATGTCTCTACTTTTTATCATGCTGTTTAGGTTCGCCATCGCTTTCCTCCCAAGGAGCAGGCGTCTTTTAATTTCATGGCTGCAGTCACAGTCTGCGGTGATCTGGGATCCCAGGAACGTGAAGTCTGTCACTACTTCCATGACTTCCCCTTCTATTTGCCAAGGAGTGATGGGGCCGGATGCCATGATCTTAGTTTTTTTGATGTTGAGCTTCAAGCCCACTTTTGCGCTCTCCTCTTTTACTCTGAGCAAGAGGCTCTTTAGGTCCTCTTCACTTTCTGCCATTAGAGTGGTATCGTCTGCATATCTGAGGTTGTTGATCTTTTCCCCAGCAATCTTAATTCCGGCTTGTGATTCATCCAGGCCAGCATTTCGCATGATGTACTCTGCATATATATTAAATAAGCAAGGTGACAATATACATCCTTGTCGTACTCCTTTTCCTATGCTGAACCAATCAGTTGTTCCATATCCGGTTCTAACTGTCGCTTCTTGGCCCTTATACAGGTTTCTCAAGAGACATGTGAGGTGGTCTGGTACTCCCATCTCTTTAAGGACCTGCCATAGTTTGTTGTAATCCACACAGTCAAAGGCTTTAGCATAGTCAATGAAGCAGAAGTAGATGTTTTTCTGGTACTCTCTTGCTTTCTCCATATCTACACCAACATTAAATATTAAGAACATAAGAAAATCTTGTTGTATTAGACCACTGGTCCATGTAGTTTAGCATTCTTTTACTAATTGTTAACCATGTGCCTGGTGGAACAGCTCCATCTTACAGGCCCTGTGAAATTGTTTTAAGTCTTGCAGGGCCCAGGTCTCATTGGACAGTGTTCCATCCGGTTGGGACTAGAGCCAAAAAGGCCCTGGCCCTGGTCGCAGATAGCCAGACAGCCTTTGGACCAGGGATCACAAGCAAGTTGTTATCAGCTGAGCAAATCGCCCTTTGGGGAACATACCAGTAGAGGCAGTCCCTCAGATATGTTGGTCCCAGACTGTTCAGGGCTTTGAAGGTCAATACTATAACCTTGAACTTGATCTGGAATTCAACTGGGAGCTAGTGCAGCTGGCGGAGCACAGACTGAATATGGGCTGTCATCAGTCTAGTTATGTTGGTGACCTGTGCCTCCATTGACAGGGAGGCATATAGGATCTCCCCAAAACTCCTGATGACTGGTGCCAGTGTTAAAGGCACCCTGTCAAGAAGGGGTAGTTGGCATCCTGCCCCGGAATTACCTTGACTCAGCCACAGGACCTCCGTCTTCGATGGATTTACTGTCAATCTGCTCTGCTTCAGCCCTCCAACCACTGCCTCCAGTTCCTCAGCCAGGGTAGCTGGAGTAGTCACCGGCTGGCTACTCATCAACAGATATAGCTGTTGAAAATGATACTCAAAATTTAAAGCCTGTGCGTAGGTGGGATGGATTTCTTTCATTCATTTATCATGCAGGTTTAAAGGACAGATTTTAAATTCAATGATCCAGTTTTCCTCACTGTTATGTATTAAGATGGCCGCTACCGCATGTGTCCGGCCATGCGGTCTACCGGACTCACAGACTTTCGGGTCTAGAACAATAGCCCCCGCGGATCCTAGTGAGAACCAATGGGAGCGCTAGGATCCTGAAGAGAACCTATCATTACCGGGGCCCTGTACATAGAACCTATCACGGGAATTGGGTGTGTGTTGGGTGTGAGTGTGTGCACTAATATAAGCCGGCCTCGCGCCGACTAAGTTGTCTTTGATCGCTATGATGTAATTAATAAATGTGAGCTGATTTCACTATGCTATGCCTGGAACTCCACTACTTTTCACTGGTGACGAAGGTGGGATCCCAATGAGCGAGCCTGACTCCAACCCGGGACTGGCACTGAGCACCAATCAACCGGACACCGTGCCCCACAACGCTCTCCAGCAGCACCGCACCACACCCCGCTCCTCCGATCATCGCTCTCCACACCACCCTCGAGTCATGGCTGCAGCTCCGGGACTCCTCATGGTTTTCGACCACATGTATCTAGAGTTCTGGGAAGCATGGGTGGACCAGCTGATGAACTACCTCACCTTTCACGACATCACAGATGCCGCTAAGAAGCGGGCCCTGCTAATGAGCTCCTGTGGGGTAGCCACCATCCGCCTGGTCAAGAGCCTCCTAGCACCGGCCAAGTGGGGAGACAAAACGTATGAGCATCTACTCAAGGTCCTGAATGGGTACTTCGCGCCGAAGCCCACAAAAATGGCAAGGCGAATGGATCTATGGGCTCAAACGCAAAAAGCGAGTGAAGGGGCCACCGTATACGTGGCCGAGCTACGCCAGCTCGCCATGGACTGTGAACTGCCGGAGTTCGAAGAGATCATCCTAACCCAGTTTGTCTGGGGCATCCGCAATCCCAAACTGTGCAGGAAGCTCATGGGAACCACCAGCCTGATGCTTGAGACGGCACTCCAGACCGCCAACGCATTTGAAAAGGTGCATCGGGATTGTCTGCCGTCATCTGGGACCCATCAGGTATCAGCGGGGGGTGCCCCTACCTCCTCGGAAAAAGAAGAGGCACTTCAGATCCGTCGGTCCACTCGCCAAGAAGCACGCCGTCACCGTCCACCTCAGTCACCAGCACACCAGCGACCTGTGCAAGCGGCGGGGAGAATCACGAGTGGAGGTCCTGCAGTTTCTGGGAGGCAGTCTGCTGCACCTGTGGAAAACAGGGCTACATCACCTGAGCCTGCCGCTCCAAGGGACACCAGTGCCGTGCCACCACCCATCAAGAAACAACAGAACTCCACAGCACCTCAGTACATCGGAACCAGGTACATTTCTTACCCCAGGGGTCTTCCAGTAAGCTGAAAGTGACTGTCTTAATAGAGGGTGCCCTGCGCAAAATGGAAGTAGACACAGGGTCCTCCCTCTTGATAATCTCGGAGGAAACCCTTCACACGCTTTGCCCTAAAGGGGGACCCCCACTGGAAAACACCGAGCTCACACTAAGGAACTTCCAAAAGAACCTGGTCACCATTAAAGGGGTGGGCCAGTTCCATGTAAAATAGAAAGACTTCAAAGGGCCCTTGGAACTGGTCGTATTTAAGGGCCGCATCACCAGCTTACTGGGATTAGCCTGGTTCAACGCATTAGGCCTGGCCATCTCCAGAATACAAAATATATCATTGGGCAACTTTAGAAACATGTGCAACGAGTTCCTGGCTGTATTTGATGGATCACTCATCCGCTGTACAGGGCCACCAGTCACCCTAGACCTAGATCCGGCAGTGTGTCCCCTGTACCTGAAAGCCCGGTGGCCCCTGTTTGCTCTCCGGCAGAACTCGACCACCCAGTCAGCCAGGGGTTATGATAGGGGTCTCCCATTTTGTGTGGGGCACTTGCTCCAGTACCCCACACAAAATGGGAGACCCCTATCATAACCCCAGTCAAACCCAATGGGGATGTCAGGATCTGTGCAAACTACAATTGCACTATCAATAAGGTCCTCCAAGATCACGCATATCCCGTTCCAGTGGTGAGCCATGTCCTAGTGTCCCTGGCCGGGGCTAAAATATTCAGCAAACTGGACTTGGCACAAGCCTACCAGCAGCTGCCAGTAGATGACGCCACCTCAGAAGCCCAGACAATAGTAACACACCAGGGAGTGTTTAAGGTCAAGCGCCTGCAGTTCAGGGTTAGTGTAGCTCCGGGGATTTTCCAGAATTTAATGGACTGTTCGCTGAAAGGAATCCCCGAAGGACAACCCTTCTTCGATGACGTGTTGATTGTGGCACCATCTCCCGGAGCATTCTCCGACCTTAAAGTAAAGAGAGAAAAGTGTCTCCTTGGTGTCCCCAGTGTCGAGTTCCCAGGATTCAAAGTCGACGCCCGCGGAATCCACCCCACACCGGACAAAATAGCAGTCATTGTCAACGCACCTACACCCTCCTCAAAACCAGAGCTGCAGGCTTTCCTCGGAGTGCTCAACCTACCACTCGTTCTTCCCCCACAAAGCAGCCATGACCGAGCCCCTACATCGTCTCTTGGACAAACACGTGCAGTGGAAGTGGCGGCCACCGCAGACCATGCTGACTTCCAATGCGGTTCTGGCCCATTTTGAGGAGTCCCTTCCCATGGAGCTCACCTGCGGTGCATCGCCCTATGGGGTGGGGTGGTCCTGGGTCACAAACTGGCTGACGGCCGTGAGGTCCCGGTGGCGTATTACTCGCGCACCTTGGCAGCAGAGCGAAACTACGCTCAGATAGACAAGGAGACGTGGCGATCATGGCGGGGGTGTGCAAGTTCCATGACTACCTGTACGGTCGCCCCTTCACGGTCCTCACGGATCACAAACCGCTGCTGGGCCTCCTGGCCCCGGACTGCCAGACGCCCCAGATGTTATCTCCCAGGGTGCTGCAGTGGTCTATCTTTCCCGCTGGCTACCAGTATACCCTGCTGCACAGACCGGGCAAGGTGATGGGACACACCAACACCCTCAGCGGCCTTCCACTACTCGTCTGCAACCCGGCCCCGGCCCCCACGTACCAGATCATGCTGCTGGAAGACCTGCCTGACCGGCCGATACAGGTACAGGAACTCTCCAAACACACCAGGAAGGACCACATCCTCTGCCATGTTGGGGACTGGGTGGGAAGGGGCTGGCCCACAGGGAGTGTGGGCCTGGAGTTCACAGCATTCTCTCCCTGCCGGGAGGAACTGTCCACCCACAAAGGCTGCATCTTGTGGGGCAGCCGGGTAGTCATCCCTAGCCTCCTGCATGGATGCATACTCGCCGCGCTGTACGAAACACACCCGGGAATCATGTGTATGAAAGCCTTGGCATGCAGCTATGTCTGGTGGCCAGGCATGGACGGGAAGATAGAGAACCTGGTCAAATGCTGCCAAACATGCCAGGAAACCCGGCTGGCCCCTGGGGCTCCAGTGTGACAGTGGGAATCCTCGCACAAGCCATGGACTTGTCTCCACCTGGATTTTGCGGGACCATTCCAGGAACAGACCTTCTTTATTCTGGTAGATTCCTACTCTAAGTGGCTAGAGGTGGTCCCTGTCTCCTCCACATCATCTAGAGCTGCGATCAAAGCCATGTGGAATATCTTTAGCACCCATGGCATCCCCGACACTCTGGTGTCAGACAATGGAACTGCATTTACGTCAGCAGAGTTCCTGGAGTTTGTGCAGTATTACAGGGTTAGACATGTCCGCTCTGCTCCTTTTCACCCAGCCACCAATGGACAGGTGGAGTGGATGGTACGAAGTACCAAGGAGGCGCTGTGTCAGATTGTCCAGGGGGACTGAGAGTATTGGCTAACCGCCTTCTTGTTTTTCCAACGGACGACCACGCACACTGCCACGGGACGCTGCCCCACTGAACTATTAATGGGCCGGTGACTGCCGACCCAGCTGGACCGGCTTCACCCGGACCGGGCACCCGACCACAACCTAGGCCTGGTAAACCAGGAAGCACCCCGGGGATTTTATCCAGAGGATCCAGTGTATGCCTGAAACTACTCCCGGGGCAAACCCTGGATCCCCACCCGGGTGGTTAGAGTAATGGGACAGCTCTAATATGAGGTCTCAACGGAAGATGGCCAGCTCATCCAGAGGCACATAGATCAACTGTGCCAGCGCCTGCTGCCCTTGAGGACCAAGAGGTACGAGACGTCGAGGACAGCGAGGAGGAGCCAGACCTGGAAGAACCCGTGCTGAGGCCAGCTGAGGCCAACACCGCTCCAGCGCCTGTTCCAAGTTTCGCTACAGGGCCCAGCACCGGACTGGCCCCAGAACCCAGGACCACACCAACCGTCGCCTCCGAGCCACCACATCTCGGGTCAGCCACACTGATCTGCTCCCCGCCGCTCCATGGGAGAACGGCGGTGCCCTGAGTACTTGCGGGACTTTGTATGCTAGTACTTCGGAACTAAGGGGGAAGGGGTGTTATGTATTAAGATGGTCGCTACCGTGTGCACCCAGCCATGCGGTCTACTGGACTCACAGACCTTCGGGTCTAGAACAATAGCCCCTGCGGATCCTAGCAAGAACCAATGGGAGCGCTAGGATCCGGAAGAGAACCTATCATTGCTGGGGCCCTGTACATAGAACCTATCACAGGAATCGGGGGTGTGTTGGGTGTGAGTGTGTGAACTAATATAAGCCAGCCTCGCACCGGCTAAGTTGTCTTTGATTGCTACGATGTAATTAATAAATGTGAGCTGATTTCACTATGCTACGCCTGGAACTCCACTACTTTTTACTCACATTATCAAGACCTTCTAATAGAAGGATGAAGGTTGGCCAACAAAAACACTGAGAGATGCAAACACAATGGTTCAACAAATGTCTTTCATTTTGAAAGTATATTAAAGCAAAACAAAGATTAGTTAATGCATATGTTTCAGGAAAGGCTCCACCTATCCCACTCAATCTTTACTATACAACTTTTGCAAGCTAGTTGGAACGCCCTGCTTTCTAAAGCAAGAGCATTGTTTAGTTTTTTAAAAATGGGATAACATCCTGTCATTAGAAATTGCTTTCAGGTTGTGTCTCTTAAATACAACAACAAATGTTCTTGGGAGGAAAGGCTAGATGGAATCTTGGCAATCTGGAGTCACTTTTTATTGTTGGCTGAGGACTTTTCCAAAACACTACAAAAGGTATATATGAGGCACATGAAGATTTAAAAGGATTATTTTGTAATGGTATCTTAACATTTGAGTCACAGTTTCCCTGAGGTCACGTCACTCTAGATTCATGTAGTACAAAGCTACTGGTGTATATAAGAAGTCTGAGTTGCTGTTTATATTTTATATGTTGAAGCCATTCTTCATTCCTTCATTCCTGGGTGTGCAGGTAAAGGAAAATGCAGAGGAAGTTTTTCTAACTTTAGACTGCAGGGAAAAAACATGCATTTTGAAATGTCCCCTCTTCGGGAATACATTGTCCATAAGTTATTCAAAATGCCTTCCTTTTAAAGTCGCTGCTGTGATTGTTACTCCTGGAACAGCTGAGAACTATAAAATGCTGAGGTGAGAACTATAAAATGCTTAGTCAATGACTAGTTTTATCATAGTTTAGTACCACTTTAGCAATTGCTTGGATTCTCTAGATTTATTTTTATAGCACTGTGGGTTGCATCCTATGAAGCACAAGCAGAAGGCACTTGCAGATGTGGATGTTTCCTGTCTCTCCTTTTTCACAACAACCCATGACATTTCCAAACAGCTGATGCTGGAAATTGTGGGGTGTACATGGGCAAAACGCAGAGCTGGCAGCCTATGGGCCATGTGGCTTTTGTCCACAGAGACCCTAGGATCTTCAGCATTAGGTCTTTGGAAGCCAAAGGAAAATCTGAGAAGATCTGAATCTGTAAGTGCCTGTGTGGGTCAGAGGGTCCAAACATAAGCATTTAGTGACAGTGAAAAGTACTGAGACTTACTTAGTGAATTCAGCTCTCATACTTTATTCGGAGAAGAACAAAGACAAAGTAGCCGGCTCGCAGGCTGGCTTATATGCCCCAAGGAAAACACACCCACACACACCCCACACCCGTGAATGGTCTATTTACACTGATTAGATTATTCCTGGGGAGCCTAGGTTCCCGATTGGCTGGGAACTAGGACCCGAACATCTATTGTGTTTGGGAGCGAAGCTCAGGTACCTCACCTGACCGCATGTGGAACCGGCCGAAACTGGATTGAGCACATGGCTAGGTCAGGACACAACAGACAGTTTGTAATCTTGGTATAAAAAGTGTGCCTCCTTCCCAGTTTTAAATACTTAGTACTAAATACTAATACTTAAAACAGGCAGAAGCAGTGCCAAGAGAAGGGTCACACACTAAATACACAAGCTTTAGAAGAAGCGCATGTATTTTTAGTTGGATTTTTAGTTTTACTTCTCTGATATGAGGGGACATGTGAGGAAGAAACTGAAAGGAAAAATAGAAAGGGTCAAAACCATGGTGGAAGCTTGGAGACTATTTAAAACTACAATCCTAGAAGCTCAGAAAAAAATATATACAGCAGGTTAGGAAAGGCACAAATAGGTATAGAAAAAAGCCTGCATGGTTAACAAACAAAGTAATGGAAGCTGTAAAAGGTAAGAAGGATTTCTTTAAGCTGTGGAAAGCTAGTCTCAGTGAGGATGATAAAAGGGAACACAGGCTGTGGCAAATAAAATGCACCTCTGTGATCAGGCAGGCAAAAGGGGAATATGAGGAGCACATAGCAAAAAATATCAAGACCAACAATAAAACTTTCTTCAAATACATTAGAAGCAGGAAACCAGCCATGGAGGCAGTGGGACCCTTGGATGACCAAGGGGTAAAAGGAGTACTGAAGGATGATGGGGAAATGGCTGAGAAGCTGAATGCATTTTTTGCTTCTGTCTTCACTGTGGAAGATGAGAAGTGCTTGCCCACTCCAGAACTGCTGATTTTGGGAGGGGTGTTGAAAGACCTAAGTCAGATTGAGGTGATGAGAGAGGAGGTCCTAAAACTGATAGACAACTTAAAAACGGATAAATCACCAGGCCTGGATGGCATACATCCAAGAGTTCTGAAAGAACTCAAATGTGGAC
>NW_015174318.1:414024-421621 GCF_001447785.1 Gekko japonicus | reverse complement strand
AGCTTCTAGTGTCCTGGCCCCACTGATGGACCTCCTGATGGCACCTGGTATTTTTGGCCACTGTGTGACAGAGTGTTGGACTGGGTGGGCCATTGGCCTGGTCCAGCATTGGCTTCTCTGAGGTTCTTATGTTCTTATCTGTAGTGGTATACAAAATTTAAACTGAGAATTGGCAGTTGTTGTCACTGTATAATCTTAATCTCTGTTAACCACGGAGCAGAAACAATTGCCTATTTTTGTTTCCTGCAGAGGCAATTTTAAGCTGTATACACAAAGCAAAGAAGGTAACCAATCTAAGAATAGAATGGAAGAAAGTTAGATCATCGGGTGTTTCGTTTGTTTACTATAACCGTACCTTTGTAGGTAAGTAAATTCTAAGTCTGCATTTGTATGCAAGTTTAATCATAGGTGCTGGCTTGCTTTCTGTATGTTGAAATGTTCCATGTACAGGATTATACTGTTAAACCTCAGTGCATAGGATGTATGCAGATACTGGCTGCGTGTAAATTCAGTTTGCACTGCTGGCAAACATTTCCATGATTGAGGCATCTGGTACAAAGCCTACTGCTGTGGCTGTTTCTGTGAATCTTTGCACAGCTTGGACTTTTTATCTGGCCCCGTACACAGGAAAATCATGTTGAGAGAATAAGCAACTCATATGTGGGAACCGCCCTTCAGTCACACTTGTACATATGTGTATGTGCATAAGTGGCTTTCATCTAGTTTAGATTTGCTTGTCCTGTATTTTCCCAATGTTCCTTGCTAAGCTGTTTGATCTAGAACAATAAAGTTGGAGGAGCTTTGGAGAATAATAAATATCCTTGTGTTAATAGTCAGTCAAGAATTTAAATGCTGGAAAAACAAGCTGCTTTTGGCAATTTGTTGTGCATTTGGGAAGGAATCTGTTCTTTATCTCTGGAGAATCTTTTTTTTACTCATATCTCCCTCTGTATTTTTCTTTTATTTAAAAAGGTAATTTTACAGGTCGAGCTGAAATGTGGAATTCAAGCATTCGACTTAGAAATGTGACTAGACATGATGCTGGGAGGTACCGCTGTGAAATCAGTGCAGCCACAGAACAAGGACAAGATGCAGCAGAGACCGAAGTTTCTCTTTCAGTGCTGGGTAGGGATCTAAACAAAACTATTTGTGGTTTTAACTAAAATATGTAATATGGATATGCTTTTTGAACTTGACCAATGGCAGAAGTTGCTGATTGCTCTGAGCTTACTCCTGCCACTATATGGCAGTTTTTCAGTAGGACTTTGGTGAGTTTTGTATGCCCTGCTGGGACACAGTGCACCTTTTAAAACTCTGAAACTATGTAAGACAATTGCTGAGGTTATACAGGAAGTGAAGAGCTTGCTCCTCACTTGCTCCCTAAGCCCAGCACAGGCAGGCATTTTCCCTGCCTTGTTGATTGTAGGCTGAACAGGAGCAAGAGTCAGCTGATCAGCAGAGTGAGGGTTTGACCTGCCTGGCAACATGAAGGCAGCACATGTGTTTAGTTCTCATTGCAATGGGTTTATTTTTACACACACAGAATAGAAGAGGGAATCATATTTTTCTACATAACCTGCTTCTTTATGGACAGTCTTATTTGGTGGCTTTACTGATTGGTGTTGACTTCCCCACATTATGGTTTGTTCATTTATGTTATTTATAGTCTGCCTTTCTCACTGAAACTCAAGGCAGATTACCAAGTGTAAGTCAATGTAGTCAATAGGATGGGGCAGCCAATACATAATATAATAGAATTAGCATGCAGAATTTAAGTTTTAAAAAAAACAACCCTGTTAGCCGAACTGCTTTATCTACAGCAGAGGCCAGACTAAATGTTTGGGGTCCCTTCGCCTGTGTATACAGAAGTCCAAAACCGACCCAAGGAATTTCCCAGTGTTATTGACGGAGACGGGCCTAGTACCTTGAAATCAAGTTGTTCTTTTTACTAAGTAGTAACATTTGGTTTACATACATACAAAACCGGAATCACACGCACAATCACACAAGTTCCTCAGGGTTACAAGAGTAGGAAATCGTCACTTTTATACTAAAGGATGGGAAAGGGGAGTAGCAAATACTTATCTGATCCGAAGCTTGACCTTCTCAATGAAGAATACAGGAATAAGACTAGAATAACTATAGGAAATCTATATGCACACGGTTGGAACCTGCCAAACACGTGTGGACCTTTGTGGCTGCAGTCCATGAGGTTAGTAAGAACAAAAGTTACTTGTACAGCAGGGCTGTAAGTAAATAGCTTAAGAGAGAAGATGGCTAGCGGGGTTCAAACTGTTGAACCTCACTTTATATAGGGGGGCTCTTGGGGGCTGGCATTGGTTCTATCCTCCTTGTCCTTCCCACCTGTGGTCCGTCCCAAGAACTAACACTATTGGGTATTAGGCAATGATGTGCCTACCTAGGAGGAGTGGGCAATATTGAAATCTAAACCTTTAACTCAGGAGATGCATCTGGTCAAGGTGTGAAGATGATGCCAAGGCAACCATTGATGTGTAGATGGATGTAGCCTGGTCCCAAGCCATAAAACGACCATTTGGCAGGAAACGGTCTTTTTGGATGCAAACCAGATACCAAGGGTTACGTGTCTCCTTACAGTTCATGCATGGTGGCTGAAACCATAAATGTTGTCATTTGTGCTGACCCACAATGGCGATGCTTTCTTCTTCCTCAGCCTGGGGCTGTGTGAGTGCAAACCTCATTAGCATAAAGTGCAGGCAGAGCATCTCTCAGGTGAGGCAGTTAGCACACATCTTTCCCAAACCCATAGAGAGTCATAGTCACAGTCCATGGCACTGTGTACATAAATACATAAAAGCAAATATTTAGTTCATCTGCTAACAACCCTGTAACAAAGCTGAAAAAAGCATAGGTATTAACATGGCATATTAAAATAATGCAGAAATTACACAGTAGAATAATACATCTGGTATACATAATACACATTATATATAAATAGTATGTACTGTGTTTTTTTCTTATTGCCATCAAGTCACAGTTGACTTATAGTGACCCTGTAGGGTTTTCAAGGCAAGAGATGTTCAGAGGTGGTTTGTTATTGCCTGCCTCAGCATAGTGACCCTGGTATTCCTTGGTGGTCTCCCATCTAAATACTGACCAGGGCCAACCCTGCTTAGCTTTTGAGATGTGATGAGATTGGGCTATCTTGTAGTATACAGACTAGTATAGTCCACAGTCTCTTTACCTTTATTAAAGCATTTTTCCTGAGCCAATTCTCTTATAATAAATCTCTTTGTAAAAATGCCCTCCTAAATAATTCAGTTTTGAAACTGTTTGCCATTTGATTAACTGATGGAATACCATAGTATTATATGTAATACTTAATATGAAATAATTTTTGTATCATTCTGCTGTTCTCAACTGAATGTTTCCATTTGAAAAGGAATGATCTTAATTAAAATGATATTCAATGTAACACGAAAATGAAGATTTAAGAATTTATGCATGTTCAGGCTTACGTTAAGCTTCAGTGATATGTGAACGGTGAATGATCTTAATTAAAATGATATTCAATGTAACACAAAAATTAAGATTTAAGAATTTATGCATGTTCAGGCTTACGTTACGCTTTAGTGGTACGTGAACGGTGCCTGCTCAAGTCAGGTAATCTCATTAGAACCACTTGTGTGCAGATATGCAATGTTTAACTGTACAGATACTTTTAAAAAACAGATTATTTCACTTTCCAGTCCCACCAGCTCTTCCTGTTTGTGTGGTACCCAGCTCAGCTATGAGTGGAACAGTCATTGAACTACGATGTAAGGAAAATGAAGGCTTTCCTGCCTCTAAATACAAATGGTATAGGAATGGCATTGCTCTGCTGGAGAATCCAGATTCAAGAAGGGGTAAAAAAGGGAGAGTTTCTTACACCATGAATACTATGACTGGGACCCTGGTGAGTTGACACTTGTCCAACACTTAGCATCTGACTTTCCTTGACTGATAAAAAGAAGTATTTTCTGTCTACTATAGTAACACTGAGGAAATTTAAGGTAGCATCAGAGGTCTGCTATGTTTGCCTTAAGAGATAAATCTCTCCGCCAGTTTTGCAGATAATTCATAGGAAAGTGCTGCTATGTATACCACTGTGATTTAGTGCAAGATTTAACATTGGTTTCAGTTGGATGTGGCCTTCACCTTTAGGAGAATAAAATAACTGGGGATGGGTTGACAAGAAACAAGATAAAATTAAGGAAATGGATTGGAAGAGCACATATTGTGTATCAGTTTCAGATGCTACATAGGATAAGAGGTTTATAAGGTTTGCTGATGCAGAAGTAAGCGCAAATACGCTATCTTGACCCTGATCCACAATAATATATATCTTCTGGATTCTTTAGTCAGTGAGAGTTCAGAAATAATCAACTATCTGAATTATTTCCAAACTAGGATCCTCTAAATAGGCTCTCAGGAGGTATGACACGATTCATGACATGATTCACCAGGCCCTGGCTTTTCACTACTGGGTTCACGGGATGGAAACAATAATGATGATGTCCAGACTCAAACCTGGTGCAGGAAAGCAGTTCAGTAATGGCACTGACCGCTTTTGCATGCCGTGTTTTTACATACCGTGTTTTTACATACCAACTGCTTCCCAGGCACATGGTGGAGTTTTGCTTTCTCCATGAACAAATTTATATGCTGAAAAGAAGAGAAAAACAACCAACTGTACAATCAGGGCTTTTCTGCACACTCAACTTATTTCTGATTTTCTTGGCACCCAATCCACAAGCACTGTAATTAGTTTGGGCATGGTTCTTTTGCATGTCTGCCTTCCCTCTGCATTTTTACAGTTGTGGAGTCAGTGCCTTAAATAATCCAGATGTGCCTTAAATAATCAGGATTTTCAAGGGAGGCTGCTGTTGTCTTTGGTGACATCACAGCACTTCTCATGCCTGCCTGTCTTTGCATAGGTAAGCCTAAAAGGTTAACAGCTCCACGCCCCATCTGCTCATGAACCATATGAGCTGCTTTTTTCTGGCACTGTGTTGTGTCCGCTGACCGCCACCAGGGGCCAGCGATTACCCAGAGCTTGACCCTGGGTGAACAATGGGAACTGGGCTCCTGGTCTCTCCAACAGGGAGCCAATAGAAACATGGGAGGGAGATTCAAACCCCCCAATGGGATCCAGGGGTGTCCCCTGGATATATATATAGTTGGCCTCCTGGCCGTTTGTCTTTGTCTTAGTTGTGTAAGAGTCAAGCGTGCAGCAAGTTAGTGGAGCTGCAAGGCCTAGCCATGCAGTCAACCCACTACACAATACACTGGAAGTGGTCCTCCCCGCCAGGGAGGTTTACATTTATTGTTATATCGATATATTGTTATATGATAGGCTTACCAGGTTCTCCGAATTCCCAATTTGCATTTTTTAAAAAGTGCTCCCCCCTCCCCTCTGTCCTTTTCCTGCCCAAATTGTCATGTGGTGTACTGGCTTGCAGGCTTTGCGTATCAGGTGCCAGAAGTCAGGCAATGCAGAGTTGTTCAGTTCAAGGTCAGGGATCTAGAAGTCAGGCAAAGCAGAATCATTCAGTCCAAGGTCAGAGGTCCAGAAGTCAAGCTAGGCAGAGTCGGTGTCTTAGTGTCTATCATACACATTTCGTCCAGGCCTAACAGTCTCTCTTGGCTGATTTTGTAGCCCTATGCCTAAGGGTCATGCTTGCAACCGGTTGCTCAGAAGCAATCCGGCAACTACTCATCTTCATTTCAGCAAGCAGCTGGCATCAGGCCAGGAGGCATGCACTTTGTCGTCTTGACTCTAGCTCTGTTCTCAGTCTCCATTTGCGGTGCTCTAAGGGTATAGGTGATACTGGTGGGCTGGGAATGGTCAACTGAGGTTCAGCTGCTGAATCAGAGCTGGAGGATGTTGATGGTTCTGCACCAGCTGTTGGCTGTGCATCTTGACAAACCTGCAGCTCATTTTCCTGCTGGTCAACTTCCATTAACTCAAGGCTGGCTGCACAGGGCTGTTCTTCTTCTGAGGAGTCCTCTTCTCATGAGGAGTCCTTGCTGTCACTGAGCCCTGGCTGACTTGTGACACGTGACAGAGGCAGGGAGAGCACTCCTCCCTTAGTTCTTGCCACCGTGAGGAGAGGACTTGCTTCCTTGAGCTGCTTGTTGGAGGCCCACAAAGTAGTTCCAGTGAGGTCCCCAGAGAGGAATAATTTAAAGACTCATCCAGAAGAGTGGGTAGGAGGGCTCTCTTCAAAAAATGTGAGGATTGCAGGGAGAAAATGGCCCAAAATTATGACCACATTTTGTGTCTTCTGTGCTTGGGAGAGGGCCACTATACAGTATCCTGCCCAACCTGCTGCAGGATTACCCCTAAAGCCCAAGAGGTTAGAGTGGTGAGACTCAAAGCTGCACTATGGAAGAAAACCCCGGGTCCCACAGAACCGCACAGGAGAAAACGGGCTCTGATGGGACACAGGAGCAAGAGCCTGGTAACATAGGCACCAACACAATTCGTACTGGAAACGCAAAGCCAGCCATTGATTCTGAGATTGGCATTGGAGCCACCTCTGAAAAAGGCTAAGAAAAGGGCCAAACGCTCCCACCATAGCCCGTCCAGATCACTGTTGCTCAGGTGTTGGACAGTCTCACTCTGAACCGAAGGCCAATCGGGCAAAACCAGCTTCGGCTCCTGCCTCCGCAAAAAAGCTAAAGAATTTGTACAAGATTAGAGAGGAAGGTTGTGACTACTTGCTTCACCACCACCAAGTGAACTCTTTTGTATCAGAAGTCCGCCCTGCAAAAGGAAGAGCTGGCAACCACTCATCGCCACTAGATAAAGAAGGCAGAAGCTTGGACTTCCGAAGGATCTATGCATCCTGGGCAATGGGACTGAGGGTGGCAAACTTCATAGCAGTCATGGGCCACTACCAAATGCTACTGTGGGAAAAGATGACAATTTGTAAAATTATTGCCTGAGGATAAACAAAGCATAGCTAAGATCCTAATTTCAGAAGGCCAAAAGTTAGGCAAGCAGCAGCTTGATGTAGACCAGCACGTAGCTGACTGCAAAAGCAGATCTATGGCCTCTGGCATTGTCATGCGAAGGCACTCATGGCTATGCTCATCAGCCCTCCCACAAGATACAAGGGCAAAAATAGAAGACCTCCCATTTGAAGGTCAAGACCTTTTTAATGACCAAACTGATACGGTTTTGGACCACATTAGGAAGAACAAGATAACAGCCAAGTCACTGGGCATAACATGTAACTCAACACCAGTGTATAAGCAAAGGTATTTCTCAAGATATACCTGTAGATACCAGCAGCAGAGATCCTATTGTATCTCCAGTTATAGGAACCAAACCCCCTTGCTGCAGCAGCAGGGTTATAGGCTGCCTTATACTTAGCAATCTCAATCCAGGAGACAAGGTTAACAATGGGGAAAGAACCCTTCTCAGTCTCCCAGAGAACATTGGGTAAAGACCGGGAAGTTTTCTTCTCAAGGTATTTTGCAATTGATAAGAACAGGGGAGGAAAATGGCCCATATTGGACCTAAGAACTTTGAATAAGCATTTAAAATTTAAAATTCAGGATGTTATCTGTT
>NW_015174318.1:409393-412168 GCF_001447785.1 Gekko japonicus | reverse complement strand
AGGGGTATGTGGTCTGAGAAGAAATCTAATCTTCATATTAACCTACTAGAGTTTAGGGATATCAAGCACGCTCTCACTTCTTTTACAGAGATCACCAGAGGACTACACGTTCTGATAGTGACAGACAAAGTCACCACAAAGTTTTACATAAACAGGGAGGCAAAGAATCTGTCAACCTCTGCAGAGAGGTCACACTAATCTGGCAATGGACAATAAGACACAAGGTGCAGCTAACAGCCATACACATGGCTTAAACAACACTCTAGCAGACAAGTTGAGCAAAAACATAAGCAGCAGCAGCAGCAGAAGAGATTTGATTTGTACCCCACCCTTCACTCAAAGTCTCAGAGCAGCTTACAAACTCTTCCCTTCCCCTCCCCACAACCAACACCCTGTGAGGTAGGCGAGAATGAGAGAGCTCTTTCCAGAACTGTCCTTGAGAGAATGGCTTTGACAGAACTATGGCTTGGCCAAGGTCATCCAGCAGCTGTATGTGGAGGAGTGGGGAATCAAACCCAGTTCTCCCACATTAGAGTCCATGCACTTAACCACTACACCAAACTGGCTTTCACAGACCAAGAGTTGTCTGTAACAGGCCACTATCTTTCCTCAGTTTTCAGGTCATGAGGAACTCCTGAAGTAGACCTGTTTGCATCAGCAGACAACAGAAATTACCACCTCTTTTGCTTGAGGTCAGACAGGGACAAATGTTCAGTGGGGGATGCTTTCCAATTGTGATGGCATGGCCATCTATTTTATGTCTTCCCCCCTTTTGAAATACTACACAGAGTAATATCAAAGATAAAGGCAGAGCTACCTCATGCATTCTGCTGGTCCCCTGGCCCAAAAGGGTATGGTTCCCCACCCTGTGGAAGTTATCCAAAGGGAGGTACAAGACACTGCCCCCAAGGGACGATCTCCTGCAATCTCCTGGAAAGAGTAGAGGAGGTCTTAATAGCCTCTTGTAAGCCTAAAGCAAGAAGGTCATACTCATACAAGTGGAAGAGGTTCACGATGTGGTCCAACAAACAGGGACTGGACCCTTCCTCCTGTGGCTTAGATAAAATATTTGAATACCTCCCAGAGTTAAAAGATGGTGGTCTGGCATAATCTTCAATACAATTTCACCTTGTTACCATTTTGGTTCTCCACTACTTGGTCAAAGGTTGATTGAGTTAAAGACTTGTTGAACATGTTTCCACCTGTGGTTCCACCCATTCTGCAATGGAGTTTGTCACTAGTTTTATCCATAAGAACATAAGAGAAGCCAATGTTGGATCAGGCCAATGGCCCATCTAGTCCAACACTCTGTCACACAATGGTCAAAAATACCAGGTTCCAAAAATGTTCATGTATAAACCTTTTGAGCCAATGGCTACTGCTGAGTTGTTTATTTTGTACAAAATCACATTCTTGGCAATCACATCTGCCAGAAGGGTGGGGGAACTACATGCTCTGAGCCACCCTTTATAAAATTTCACCCAGACAAGGCAGTACTCAAATCCAGTGTGGAGTTCCTCCCCAAGGTAGTGTCATGCTTTCACCTCAACCACGATATCAACATCTGCCAGAAGGGTGGGGGAACTACATGCACTTAGCTCTGATCCACCCTTTATAAAATTTCACCCAGACAAGGCAGTACTCAAATCCAGTGTGGAGTTCCTCCCCAAGGTAGTGTCATGCTTTCACCTCAACCACGATATCAACCTTTCCGTATTTTTTTTCCTTCACTGATGTCACCATTGGAACAAACATTACACACTTTAGACATGAGAAGGGCACTACTCTTTTATTTAAAGAGAACACAAGAATTTAGAAGAGAGAGGAATTTTAAAGGGCCCAACAAATGTAAAGCAGCTTCATCACAGTCACTTTATAGATGGGTAGTCTCAACAGTTAGAATGGCTTATGCTGAGGCTAAACTCTCTCAGCCCCACCTAACTCACAGAGTGTCTGTTGTGGGTAGGGGAAGGGAAAGGAGTTTATAAGCCGATCTGAGACTCCGAATGAAGGGTGGGGTATAAATCCAATCTCTTCTCTTCTTCTTCTAAAATGCCTTGCCCCATCATTTGCAAAGCTCATTGCAGGAGAGCCCAGCCGTTGTCAGTGGCTTTCCAGTCCAGACTTCCACTGAAGGACATTTGCAGAGCAGTGATGTGGTCCATGCCTTCTATGTTTATCAGACACTACTTGATGGATGTGGACTCTAGGAACGGAGCCGCAGTGGGAAGGCAGTGTTACAGGCAATCTTTCATCATCAATCAACCCACATCCACCTCCTGTGGTAAGTGAGCTTGCTACGCTTCCATGTGCGACTGCACAGAAACCACAAAGATGAAAATGGGGTTGCACTTACTTGTAACCATTGTTCATTAACTGGTCTTCTGTGCAGGCACACATATTTCCCTCCTTGCCCTACTGTGGGCTGTTCTGCCAATCAAGGGTGTCCTCACAGCGGTGAAGGAACTGAGGGAGGAGTGCTCTCCCTGCTTCTGTCACATGACCTTTTGAGTGGGAACAGGGCTCTCTATAGATGGGGCGAGGGAGCACCCCTGGAATCTAGAAACTTCTTACATAAGCTAGGAAGCTCTTGTCCCTGGCTGGCCTGCAATAATGCAGTCCCATGTGTGCCTTCACAGAAGACCACTCGATGAACAACAGTTACAGGTAGTGCAACCCTGTTTTTCCGCATGTGCCTTAAATAATAAGGACTTTCAAGGGAGGGTGCTGTTTTTGATGATATCACAGCAGTTTCCATGTCTGCCTGTTTTTGTG
>NW_015174318.1:406510-409382 GCF_001447785.1 Gekko japonicus | reverse complement strand
GAAGCCTAAAAGGGGAACAGCTCCACCGCCCATCTGCTTATGAACCGTTTTTTCTGGTGCTAGAAGTGGCCCTCCCCACCAGGGCTTTAAAAAAATCCCTAAAATATTGTTATATAAATGTACCATTGTAATGATAGGCTTAACAGGTTCTCTGAATTTCCAGCTTTCTTAAAAAATAAAATAAAATGCAAGTGTGCTAAACCTGTGTGTGTGTGTGTACTTATATCAATATAAGGGCTATATTTTTAAAGTTCCTGAACAAAACATCTTAAGGGCATGGGGGAGGGAGTGGTTTGATGGTCCTAAAGATGGCAGCCAGCTGGGAGCTCTGGTGCTAGTAGCTCCCCATGGCAAAAACATCTAGTGGTTATCACCAGCCAGAATTCTCGTTATTGGGTAGCCTAAACTTAGCAGCCAAAGTGGGAGCCCCAGAGGGTTGAGAAATTTGGCAAGATGCACTCTCCCCTCACTCACCTTCAACACGGTTCCTGGCATGGCGTTGGGTTCCCTGGCTGGCCTGGACTGCACAGGACTGATGCATGGCTCCGTGGCCTTGCGTAGGACACCTGCCGTCACTGGTGAGGTCAGCGGTGTCTGTGGGACGTTGCTGGCTCCACTGGTTTTGCTGGCATCGCTTCTCCAGCACAGTCGCCATTTTGGGGCGGTGCTGAGTCTGAGATTCTCCCACAGTGGCAGCTGTGTGCACCACTGGTGCCTCGGTGCCCACTTTTAATGCTCCGGTAGCAGTCGGGGAGCCCAGGGAGGGTCTCCACCCTCCCTTGGGCTTTATCCAGCCTGACCCAAACTCATTGGATGATGGCAGCTTCGGCAGCATTGCTTCATGACTGGCCACACAGAGAGACAAGGACCAGGAGATTCCAGCTGCATTGGAACTTTGTATAAGACTTCACCTTCCAGAGCCTGATGAGGTTGAAGGATCAAGATCAGAGTGGTGGCGAGTGAGGACTGGAAATTGCCAGAACTTGAGAGACTACTGTCCTCAATACAACAATGAAGAGGGACGGTGAGACACCCACCCGCTGCAACTGCTTCTGGACCAAAGCAGGCTACAGGATCATTACTGGCTGGCAAACAGGATTTCTCAAACCCAGACGACTAAGAAATCTGCGGCTGACCCATAGGGTTGTTTGGTAGTCCTAAAGAATTTGGTAGATATTGATTTGGAAATTAATAGGAGGATGCTTAATTAATTAAGGGCTATTTAGATACTTAATTTGAACGGCTGAATTAATTAATGTAATAACTGATTAAATCGTTTGATTTAGTGTACTAGATTTTAATTATTTGGCTCTAGTAACCCATCCAGCCAAATTGATTCAAAGCTGTTCATTGAGAATATTGATTGCTTATGATGGATTATTAGGAAAATAATTAGAAAAAAATAAAATAAATTATCATTGGCCTTTAATTTACTGGTCAGATGATTTAGAGGTTTAGAGTCTATTGGCAATCATTTGTAAATTGGGTTATAGGACAGGATAGGTTGAATTAAGGGGCGGTATCAGCAGCACTGGGGGTTGTAAACCACTACTGGTATTATATACATATATATTGAGTGTATTGTATTCATCTCCACTAGTTGGTCTGAGGCTTGCGAAGACCACTAGGCACGGTGATGACTGGGCAGGGGATTCCAGTCCTCCTGAGGAGGGGAAAGTACAGCGGTGGGACCAGGCAAGGAGAGAAGGGAAGGGGATGGAGAAGTAGAGTAGCTCAGCCCCCTTCCAGACAGCATCTCATTCCAAAGGTTGTAGGTAGTGGGGATAGGATGAATGACCCCCCCTCCGACATTAGCGTTGTGTAACGCCAGGTCTGTAAATAATAAGACCATGGTCCTTCAGGACTTCCAGCTTGAACAGAATGTAGACCTGGTGTGCATGACCGAGACCTGGGTGCAAGATTGTAGCTGGCTCCTCCCAGGTTCTCAGTCCTTCACCAATTGCAGACTAAGGGGCGGGGGGGGAGTGGCTCTATTCATTCAGGAGGCTTACTCCTTCAGGGCACTTCTGCTGCCAGAGATCATGGGCATCAAGTGTGCCGGCCGTGTGTGGGATGCCAGGGAGAGTTTGGCTATTTAGTTGGTGTACCGACCACCCTACGCATACGCCAATAGCCTGCCATCCCTGATGGAGGCCGTATAGGGCTGGGCTTTGGAACACCCTAGACTGATAGTCCTGGGCAATGTTCCCTCTAAGCCGTGGAGTCTTGTGAGCAAAAATTCTACTTTGTGAGCTACTGGCATTAAAGCTGTGAGTGAGTGATTTGGCTACTGCATAAATTAGCTTGCTCTGGAGCCACCCCTTCCTGAGCCGAGACAAAAATGTGTGAGCCAGAGGCTAAAAAAACTGTGAGCTAGCTCACACTAACTCAGCTTAGAGGGAACACTGGTTCCGGGTGATTTTAATGTCCATGCTGATGATGCAGCCTCCACTCAGGCAATGGATCTGGTGTCACATATGGTGGTGCTAGGACTCCTCCAATATGTAATGACCCCCAGTCATCAGGCCAGGCACACACTTGATCTGAGCTTTGTGGCAGGGGTTACAGTGGACCAGATCACTGCTTTGAGGGAATGAACAAACATATGGACAACAGGGACCCAATAGATGTTGTTTACCTTGACTTTCAGAAAGCTTTTGATAAAGTTCCTCATTAAAGGCTCCTAAGTAAGCTCAATAGTCACGGGATAAAAGGACAAGTCCCTTTGTGGATAAAAAACTGGCTGATTAATAGGAAACAGAGAGTGAGTATAAATGGGCAGTTTTCTCAGTGGAGGGTGGTAAGCAGTGCGGTACCGCAGGGATCAGTACTCAGTCCGATGCTTTTTAACTTGTTTATTAATGATTTGGAG
>NW_015174318.1:400415-405739 GCF_001447785.1 Gekko japonicus | reverse complement strand
AGATGGCTCTCTGGGATCTGATGCCCCCTGGTGGCTCGTTAGATGAGCTTGTAGAAGATTGGCATAGCCAACTCATGGCAGCCATCAACAAGAGCGCTCCCCGATGCCCTCTTGCCCTTGCCTTGCCTTGCACTGGTTGCCCTCATGGACGACCTCTGGAGGCATCTGGATCAGGGCGGATTGGCAGCAATTCTCCCTCTAAATTGTGGAGTCTTGTGAGCAAAAATTCTACTTTCTGAGCTACTGGCATTAAAGTTGTGATCAAGCAATTTGGCTACAGCATAAATTAGTTTGCTCTGGAGCCATCCTTCCTGAGCTAAGACAAAAATGGGAGAGCTGGAGGCTAAAAAACTGTGAGCTAGCTCACACTAACTCAGCTTAGAGGGAACATTGATCGGCAGTGCTGTTGTTGGACCTGTTGGCAGCATTTGACCCAGTGGACCATCAGCTACTGATCCACCACCTTGCTGATGCTGAAGTCCAGGGGCTTTCCTTGCAATGGCTTGCCTCCTCCCTCCAAGGTTAGGGACAAAGAGTAGCACTAGGGGAACAGCTATCCTGAAGGCACCCACTGGATTATGGAGTGCCCCGGGGGGGGGGTGCTTTCCCCAATGTTATTTAACATCTATATGCACCCCCTTGCCCAGATTGCCCGGAGGCATGGGCTGGGATGTCACCAGTACGCTGATGACACCCAGCTGTATCTGTTGTTGGGCAGCCAGTCTGACTCTAAACCAGAAGGTTAGACTGGGCGTTACAAGCCATGGTTGGATGGCTTAGGCTGAGCCGATTGAAATCGAATCTGATGAAGACGGAGGCCCTACGCCTGAGCCAGGGTGGGCCAAGGGTAGGGATCCCACTCCCAACCTTTGATGGGGCTCCGTTGGTGCCAGCGCCAGAGTTGAGGAGTTTGGGAGTGCTCCTAGATGCTTCCTTAACAATGGAGGCCTACGTAGCTGCCACTGCCAAGTCAGCCTTTTATCACCTTTAGCTGATCAGGCAGCTGGTTCCCTTCCTTGAACGCAACAACTTGGCAACAGTGATCCATGCGATGGTCACCTCAAAATCGAACTACTGTAATGCCCTCTACATGGAACTGCCCTTGTCTCAGAACTGGAAGCTACAGCTAGTACAAAATATGGCGGCCAGCCTTCTGAAGGGTGTCCCTATGCAGGAGCATGTGCATCCTGTGCTGAAAGCACTGCACTGGCTACCGATAGTATACCAAATTCGATTTAAGGTGCTGGTTCTTACCTTTAAAGCCCTTTATGGTCAGGGCCGACATACCTGAGGGACTACCTTTCCCCACATGTACCACAGAGAGCACTGCGGCCAGGGTCCTAAAATCGACTGACCCTCCCAGGTCCTAAAGACGGCAGGCTGGCCATAGCCAGGGCCTTCTCAGTGGCGTCTCCATACTGGTGGAATGAGCTCCCAGAAGAGATCAGGACCTTGTGGGACCTTATGCAGTTCTTCCCCTAGACGTTGGACCTGAGCATTAAGGAGCCACCACCAATAATTGTAAGGCCTGTCCTTTGGAGTCACCAAGAACAGCCTGTGCCTGCCACATAAGAACAAGGAGTGGATCAATAGGACAGATCATCGCATTGTTGCCACTGTCGCCAAAGAACATTGTTATTATTAACAGACATAAAATGTACTAGCAATTTATGATATTTGGATTGTTTTTCAAAGGTTTTATGATTGTTTTAACCGTTGCCTATGTGTTTTAATCCTTTCTGTAAGCCACCCTGAGCCTGCTTCGGCGGGGAAGGTGGAGTATAAATTTGATAAATGAATAATAAATAAATAAATAAATATGATGATAGCTGTCCAGCTACTGAAAAGTGGGCTGGAGGTGGGTGGGAGTGGGCAGTATGAAGAAAACGAACAGAAACATTATGCATGAGGGAAAAGGCTAGTCGAAATCGGCTTCCAGAAAAAGACTGGAGTAAAAAGTGATCCCAAAACACCTGGGGGTAAAAACTGCAAACCCAAAGCAAAAACTAAAGGCACAAAAATGCATGCGGAAATCAGAGGATAAACCAAAGCCTTACGGTGCCTGAATCAAAGAAAAAAGGCCCTGAGTGGTTTTTGTGAACATGTACTTTAATGTCCGCTATAAATTAAATCAGCACATAAGAAATTAGCATATAAGAAATTAATTTTAAGCTTTTAAGCAGTATTTAATTTGGAGAGTTCTTTGCGTTAGACCCAATTTTTGGACAAAGAAAATAAGTTCACACAAAGGATCTTTGTCACTTTACCAGTGCCCCTTATTCTCCCCCCAACTGCTCCTGAGGGCCTTGGGAACAGGATGGGGTGTGGTGTGGGCAACAGCAATAAGGGGAAATAGGGCAGAACTGTGCTTCCCTCGATGCGTCTGTGAATGAGCAAAAGGGAGGCAACTTCTGACAATTCCCCACTCTCAGTAGCCCCTTATTCTTCACCCTGTGCTGTTCTGGATGCACACACATCCTCAGGAGTGGTGGGCTGGGCTGGAGTAAGGAAACTGGGATATGAAAGACATGAAATATATCATTAAATTCATAGAAAACTTGTAACTTTTCTAGTTCAATAATATTTGGTTTGTTGTTGTGGGTTAACTAGATTAAGCCATAGATTTTGTCACTGTATTTTTATGCATATTATTTTAAAAGGGCCTGATTTGCAAATGTTCTGAGAAATAAATTAATTTTATAATGCACCAGATTTGGACACTCAGGAACTGAATTAAAATTACTAGTGACTTCAGCCTTGTTCAGTGGTGAAGATGGTCAGAATTCACATGCCTCTATTAAATATGTAGGTATTGTGATGTATGCCACAAAGCCAGCACATCGGAGTATGTGCGTGTTTCTTTGCTTAAAAGGCATAAAGCTGATTTCAACAGATCCCAGTAGGCTTTTGATGAGGTGCATTTTATTTTCTGGAAACTTGTTTCATGTTTTATTATAACTTTAAAAATTTCAAGGTGATGTTTTAGACTGCCACATCTCCTAACAGACTGCATTTTCTACATTTTTAAAAAATTAGCTGTTCAATCCTGTTTCAAATAATGACACTGGAGAATATTACTGTGAAGCTGGAAATGGAATTGGACCACCTCGGAAATGCCCTGTGAAGCGAATGCAAGTTGGTAAGTGTCACCGAATAAGGAAAATAAGACCAGCAGAGGTGAAGTGTACTTAAAATTCCAAATCAGATGCTTTACTAAACAGAGAACATTGTAAGAAATGCAATGTACAAAATGCAGGAAGTGCTCCTTGGAAAAAGAAGGCACCTTTCCCCTTGTTTCACATTAAGAAAGCAAGTTCTGCTAACAACCAAACTATATATCAAGTTTAGAATCCAATCATCCGAGTATGTTAGTTACCTTCAAAAAGCAGCATTGCAAAAGAATCTTTCTACAATGCTTCCCAATTGATCTCCCTACCCCCCAATAGGACAAAAACAGACACATCATAGACCTCTCTCTTTTTTTCTTTTTTGTTCCTTTCCCATAGTAGGGTTTAAAGGATGTTGGGGGCCCATTTTCATTTGGGGAAATAGTACAGGGCATAGAGACCCTCCCACAGTGCCTCAGCCCTGATCCAATTTAGCTATTTCTTTTGAAGCTATATTAAACATCATGGGTTCTGATCTCAGATCCCCAACAGCGCAGGTAGTTTGCCTTTAGCTACACCATCAGTGCTCTTACTAAGCTAATTCCACTCCATAGTGTGTACTGCCTGGACCTAGAGACAGGCAAGGATTCTCTAATTGATTAACACAGGCCAAGGTTTCAGTTGTTTAGTTCCTTCATCTAATGCCACTTTCTAACATGGTTCTCTAGAAAAGTAGGTGCTAATCAGATTCATATGTTGCAAGGCAACTATAGGTTACTGTACCTACAACCTAAACAGCATGATAAAAAGTAGAGACATCACCCTGCCAACAAAAGTCCGCATGGTCAAAGCAATGGTATTCCCAGTAGTCATGTATAGCTGCGAGAGTTGGACTATAAGGAAGGCCGAGCGCCAAAGAATAGATTCTTTTGAACAGTGGCAGCTGTGTGCACCACTGGTGCTGGAGAAGACTCTTGAGAGTCCCTTGGACTGCAAGAAGATCAAATCAGTCAATCCTAAATGAAATCAACCCTGACTGTTCCCTGGAAGGCCAGATAATGAAACTGGAGCTCAATACTTTGGCCACCAAATGAGAAGGGAGCACTCACTGGTGAAGATCCTGATGCTAGGAAAGATTGAAGGTCAAAGAAGATGGGGACGGCAAAGGATGAGATGGTTAGACAGTGTCATAGATGCAACGAACATGAAGCTGAGCAAACTTCAGAGGACGGCGGAAGACCGGAAGGCCTGGCGTGATCTTGTCCATGGGGTCGCGAAGAGTCGGACTCGACTGTGCGACTGAACAACAACACCTACAATTAGAAATGAATCACTTCATTTAAAAATAATTTTCAGTGTGTCATGAAGATCATGACTTTTTGGTTTTAGATAGAGTTCTTTGAGAAATCTGCTGAATACTATGTTTGTTTTCAAACCAAATTATATAGGAAAAGCCCAAGCTCTTGATTGGGAGGAATCAGCATATGTGTGTGTATGCTGCTTCTTTGTAGAAGCTGATTCACCAACCGTGATTGTCACTCTTAAAAAAAAAAAAATCAGCTTCATTTCAATGAGAACTCATATTTTTCCAACTTGGGAAAATCAATGCAAGATGTATACCTATACAGAGACTCAAAACGTATGGATCTCAGATGTGACCTTAAATGGACCAGAATATCTTTCTTCCACTTGTTATAATTAGAGTGCCATTTCATTTTGATGATGCAACTGTTAGTACTGCAAGAACTAATTTGTAGGACCAATACTAGAATATAAACCTTCTTTTATTTATCTGGTCCATGTTAGTCAGATAAATATGTGTAAATATATTTATGATCACTCACTTAATCTTGGAACATCCAGTTAGGAGGTTCCTGGGAAACCCAATCGGAACTTTTGGTAGAAGAATGGAGTTCACCATAAAATGGCCATACTACCTACAGTATTCAAAGTGCTTTGTAGTCTTTATCCTGTTGGTTTTTGCAATAGCCTTCTAAGATAGATTCCAAAGTATGAATAATGATAGTCTTATTTAAGCGATGGGGAGGCCAGGGGCGTAGCCAACAAATTTTGGGTGGTGGGGCATTGAGAAATCCGGGGGGGTGGGCAGCAGGAGAGAGGGGGGGTGGGAGGAGAAGAAGACTTCCCCTCACCTCTCTGACTGTCAGAGAGGAGTGAGCTGCTGGGGTCCCCCCCCCCCCGCTTTTCCAGCAAAGG
>NW_015174318.1:355108-400398 GCF_001447785.1 Gekko japonicus | reverse complement strand
GCTGGGGCGCCCCCCCCCCCCGCTTTTGCAGCCAAAGTCAGCTACAGAAGCAGGAAGAAGACCCCCCCACACACACACACACTTCTCTAACTGTTTGAGAGGCACAGGCTTCCTCAGCTGCCCAAGAAGATGGCAGCATGCATCTCTCCAATTGTCGCGGGTGGCAGGGGCGCCCTTCCACATGCTGGGGAGGGGGTGGGGCATGGCTGCCGGATAAGGGGGCATGGTCTCAAATGCCCCACTGTGGCTATGCACCTGGGTGAGGCAAAGGTACAGGAAAAATGAGAAACCTGAGCAAAGCGTATGATTGAGGTGGAATTTGAACTATCATTTCCCATTGTAATACTATAGGACTGTGGTTTCCGTGAACATTTAGAGTGGGGATATTTTATTGTCCTCTATCAAGACTTATAGTGGTCACTGCCCCCAATGTTACATTTTCCTTGTTTTGACTTCTAGATGACCTTAATGTTGGTGGCATTATAGCTGCTGTGGTAATTGTGTCTTTAATAATAGCTTCCTGTGGTCTTGGAGTATATTATGCACAAACAAAAGGTTACTTTTCAAGTAAGTAAAACTTTTTTCTACCTTTATCAAAATGAATGTATGAACTGTGAGTGGGACCAGCAGGAACACAAGTATTTCTAGAGCAGGCTAGCAGATCCCTAACAGAAAGTGCAATAAAAGGACAATATTAAGTAAAAGCAGTAAAAAGTTTAATTCTTTTCAAGAAAGTACTGTTCTTAAGGCTTAGTGAGAGATAGTGGTTTTACATGTAGATTGACAAGGAAGAGCTGGCCATGAGTTGGTAGACCCCAAATCTTATTCCAGGATAAGGAATTTGTCACAGACTAGAGAATCTACAATCTAGCATACGTTCAGGGAAAATGTAACAATGTTTAATTAATTGGGTCTATTTTTAGGCCTTCTTCTCCTCATACTGTGGCTCTAGGGCAGCTAGTTCCCCACAGAGGCAGTCTGGCTGTGGGAAATTTGAATTGAGTTGGTGATGTCCAGTTTACCCCTAAAGTTACTCTTTTGAAACAGCGATAGATTCAGTTCCTCTTCCGTCTTCTCATGCAGCCCCACATTGGGACTGCACTTGCACAGGCTGGCCACAGATACATTTTTCCTAGCTAAAAACTCCTAAAGGGGGTGCCCCACTCCTTATGGAGCCGATATGTGCACAGGTTTTCCCAATCAATAGGTCACATGATCTGATGGCGGGCACCCCCTTCCCTCAGTTCCTTTTTTGCCGCCGCAAGGATAGGAAGCTTTTCTAGTGCGCTCCTTGGTTCTTCATTGTTTGGCCTTTGAAGAAGTTTTTTTGTCCATCATGGACTAGTTTCTGGCTACTTTGGGAGTCCCTCTCAAGGGAGGCAAGTCCCAACTGGACTTTCCGCATTTTGTGAGCTTGTGGTGCCCTATCATGGTGACTAAGATGCTGTTTAAAAATGTGCAAAATGTGTAACCAAGATGACAGACAGCGATGAGCACGAATTCTGCCTCCTGTGGGACTTGTTCCATTTGCCAGCGCTTTACACATAAGACTCAGTCAGATGGGGCCTTTAGGCTGCTGCACTTTGGGAAAAGGCATTTTCCTCAGTTCCTCCCAAGTCTGTTCCGAGCTTGAACGCTACTAGTTCAGGTTGGCTTCCCTCAGCTCTGACTACTGAATCCCATTCCGGGCCCGCTTCAGCACAGTTGGTTCCTGCAGGCCCGACTATCAAGACTGCTCTGATTCCTCCTAAAGAGGTTCCTTGGTTGCCCTGGCATCAGAATCCAGGTGCCCATATTCTCCATCTCCAGGAGCATTGGCTCCGGCCTGCTCACAGTCAGAACCTCTGGCAAAGACGCTTATAATCTTACAAAATTACAGCATATATAATTCAATCTTTTCTTTTGTGCAATTCCAATTCCAGATGGACGAAATTCTCCAGAGTTAAACTTCCATTTTGTAAGAAGAACTTCTTCCAAACATCAACATTTACGGCAGTAATGAGGAGGCTTCTCTGGCTAAGGGCATGGCATGCTGATGCCCTGTCTAAATCCGTCATCACAGCCTATCCATTCCAAGGGGATCGGCTCTTTGGAGAAGCCTTGGACAAGATTCTCGTGGAAATGTGCGACAAAAAGAAGGCCATGCCCAGATCCGTATGGTGCTCTGAGAGAAGGGGCAACTATTCCTTTCATAGTCAACATTCCTTGCCAATATTTCGACAAGATACAAAGAAGATGTCCTGTGAGTCTCCCAAATCCTCAGGAAAACGGGGTTCTTTCGGAGTCAGATTTCCCAAGCAACCATTCAACAAGAACGATAGAGGGTAGCGTGACACCAAGCTCAAACATGCATGACTACGGGTCTCTTCTGGTGGGAGTCTGTCTTTTCCATTTTCACAGGTTAGTCAGAGGCTCAGGCAGATGCCTGGGCGGTGGAGATTGTGTCTCATGATTATGCCATAGAATTCAAAACCCGACCACCAGAAAGATTCCTCAGATTACCAGTCAGCAAGTCTGCAGACAAGACAGCCATCGTCAACAAGGCCTTGAGTCACTTATTGGACATCAGGGCCATAGAACCAGTTCCCGATCACGAACAGGGATTATATTCCATCCTGTTTATGGTCCCCAAGAAGAATGGTGACTGGAGGGCCATATTGAACAAATACATCAAACTTCACCATTTCCACATGGAGACCTTGAGAACCATCACAAAATCTCTCTTGCCAGATGAGTTCTTGACCTCCATAGAACTGCATATCTTCACGTTCCAATTCATCTAGCTCACAAGCGCTTTCTGAGGTTGTGTGTGGACAATCAAAACTTCCAATACAAAGCTTTGCCGTTTGGCTTATCCATGGCTCTAAGACTCTTTTCCAAGTTGGTAATGAACCCTGCTGTGCATCTCAGGAGCCAGGGGATCCATCTGTACCTGTATCTGGACAACCTCCTAGTGAGGGCCCGCAGTCGTGGGGAAGCCATCCAAAACACAGAGACAACACTAAGATGCCTCCAGAATCAAGGGTTCCTGGTCAACTTCTCCAAGAGCTCTCTCCAACCCACACAGAAGATCGAGCATCTGGGAGCAATGCGCTATTTCTACCGGTATCCAGGGCCAAGAAGATCAGAGAGATGGCATCTCTAGTAACTTGCAGCACCTGCTCTTCTCTTATGGACCTGGCCAAGCTTCTGGGGCTGATGGTTTCCAGCATAGACATGATGCAATGGGCACACCTTCACACCAGACTCTTGCAACTCTTTCTTCGGCCCCACCAGAGAGCAATCATGGAAAAAAGGAACATCACACTTCGAGTGCCTTCCAAAGTCAAGAGCAGTCTGCTGTGGTGGATGAGTCTGGATCATCTGAGTCGGGGCAAGGTATATTACGTTCCACAGTGCATAGAGATCTTCACAGATGCGAGTCTTCACGGCTGGGGTGCGACCTTGGAGGATTCCCCTGTGCAGAGTAAGTGGAGTCCTGCCAAGGTGACCCTACCCATCAGTCTGTTGGAAATCAGAGCGATATTTCTTGCACTGACTCACTTTGGTCATCAGCTCCAAGGTCATCATATTCTGGTTCGCATGGACAATATCTCAGCCAAGGCCTACATCAACAAGCAGGGAGGCTCTCGGTCCTCTCAACTACACCAGGAAGTGATGAAGATACTCTCATGGTCAGAGAGGAACATCACATCTATAAGAGCGGAACACATCAAGGAGGTTGACAACATTCTGGCTGACTGGCTCAGCAGGGGGACTCTCCAGGAGGGGGAGTGGACACTGCATCCAGACCTCTTCAGACTGATTAGATCACAACTAGGTCAACCATCAGTCGATCTGTTCACGTCACCAACGAATCACAAGGTACCGAGATTCTTCACACGATATTACCACCAGCAGGCAGAGGCGACAGATGCTCTCTCCACACTTTGGCCAAAGGGACTACTTTACGCATTCCTGTTGATCTCCAGGACCATTCACCGGATAAGAGAGCTCAGAGCAGAAGTGATCTTGATAGCTTCCAGATGGGCATGACGTCCTTGGTTCTTGGCTCCGAGGGAGATGTCGGTGTCAACGCCATTGATTCTTCCAGTGACCCCAGACATGCTGTCCCAAGGCCATCTGCACCTAGACTGGCTGTGTTTGACTGCCTGGAGATTGAATGGGGCAAAATCTCGAAGCTAGGATACTCCAAGGAGGTCATGGGCACCATTCTGTCCACTAGAAAACAGTCAACAATACGACCTGGAAACCCTTCGTGCGGTGGTGCAGATGTAAAAAGGCAGATCCCTTTCTCCATCAGTGTCATTGCTTCTTGCCTTTCTCCAGGAGAGATTGGACTCTGGTCTTAAGGCGTCTACATTGCACAGGCAGACGGTAGTGTTGTTCGCAGCCTTACCTTCTCTGGGGGAATTCAAATTAACTAAACATCCTCATATTCAACTCTTCTTGCAGGGCGCAGCAACCAAATCTTCCCCACAGATACATCATTTTCCAATGTGGAGATTGAACTCTGTTCTGGTGGCACTCACCAAGGCGCCTTTCGAACCTCTCTGTGAGCTGGGAATTTGATGGCTGAGGATGAAGACCCTGTTTCTAGTAGCCATCACTTCTGCAAGAAGGATTTCTGAACTCAGTGTGCTTTTGATAAAGTCTTCCCTATGCATCTTTCACAGAGACAAAATTGTGCTCAGGACTGATCCTACCTTTCGGCCAAAGGTGATGTCAGCTTTCCATCGTGCACAGGAAATCTGCTTACCTACATTCTGCCCTAATCCTAAACACCCTAAGGAACTCGTATGGCATAGTCTGGATGTTATGAGGGCACTGAAGATCTACATCGCACAAATGGAATCCATTTGCAGAACGGATTCCATGCTTATGAATATTTCTCCCCCACAAAAAGGGGACAGAATGTCCAGATCGTCCATTAGCACGGTGCTCAAGTCCTGCATTGTGGTAGCATACAGGGCCTTGGGGCAGGACGTCCCCAGAGGGATTACGGCACATTCCCTGCATTGTGCAGCTACCAATGCAGTTTTTATCAACCAAGCATCAGTAGAGGAAGTTTGCAAGGCAGCTACATGGTAATCCATATCTACCTTTGTGCGTCACTACAACCTTAACACTGTGGCATCCGCGGATGTGGCCTTTGGATGAAGAGTACTACAGCATGTCGTGATGCTTGAGGATGATGATGACCCGCCCGTTTGAGGGACACTGCTTTGGGAGGTCGCATGGAGATGTCCTCCACCTCAGAGGGAGAATGACCATTGGTACTTACCGTGGAGGGTCTTTCTCCTCTGGGATCAGGAGGACATCTCAGCCGTCCCATCTTCATCATTTCCTCTTTATTCTGTGCTGTTCTCTTCTTACTAAACTATTCTGCCAACTTCCTTTGTTTTCTCAGTTACGGTTCAGGTTCTGTTATCTTTAATGGTTATGTTTTGTAGGGCAAGGCTTATGTTTGCTCTGAGATTATTGCTTTGGAGTCCCAGAACTGAGGAGGGGCTATTCCGAGGGCACCAACAGGAAGGGGGGGAAACTGTTTCCTGCCTCCCTATAACCATGGTGGGAATAACCCGTGGAGATATCCTCCTGACCTCAGAAGAGAAGGACTCTTCACAGTACGTACCAATGGTTGTTCTAAACAGAGACTTCCAAAGAAACAATTTGAATTCCCTGCAGTTCAGTATCATTAAAGATAGCAATGAAACATAAATAACAGATACTTTATTGTCTCTTTTCTTCTTGTTTTCTAGAAAGAAATTCTTCAATGTAAGTACAGTTATTTTTCCTGTTTATTTTTAGCAGCTGGCAATTTAAGTACAATTAAGCAGAATCTCTTGCATTAGTCACATACGTCTCATTCATTCCTCAATCTGGTCACTGGTATCTAATGCAGAGGTGTCAAACTCATTTGTTACAAGGGCCAGATCTGATGTAAATGTGACTTTGTCAGGCTAGGCCATGTGTGCCATAAAATGTAATGCCAGGTACTGGAGATATCAACTTTATAAAGGAGAGCACCTGGTAAGTTCCAGGTTGGTGTGTTCTCACTGCAAGGCTGGTGTGTGTGTGCAGAGGAAAATCCGCATAGGTGAACTGGAGATCGTGCAGTGCTGGGCAGATGCTCCTGAACTGCCAGGAGGGGGGCAAACCCCTTCCCCAGCCCGCTTCTACCACCAATACTGTGAGACCGGGCCCCAAGGTAAAAACATGAAGTGGCTGGGTGTTGTGAGCTCCCCCTGCCCCCGAACCAATATGGGAAGGGACTGGGAAGACAAGGTGAACACCCCACCTGCAGAAACGGGGTCGGCGGCCCAGGTCTGAGGCCACATGCACGGCTGGACCCAGGCCAAGCAAAGCCAGATAAGCTGGAGATGCCTGCGCGGCAGCGGCCACCTCCAACCATGGCCACCAGGCAAACTGTGGTGGGGTGATGGTGGGAGTTAAAGCCAGAGATCATTGGCAAGCTGCGCCACCCCCATATGGCAGCAGCTGCCCCAGGCCAAAGGCTGCTGAGTCATCTGATGGGGGAGCAGGCACCGGCACACAAGGCTGTGCATGTGGCAGAGGTCCCAGGCCACCCAGCAACCAGTATAACCGGAGATTGCAGGCACTGATCCCCACAAGGTAGCAGCTGCCTACGGATGAAGGCCACCAGGTGGTCCATGGGGAAGGCTTGGCCATGGAGTCACATGCTCAGTGGCAGGACTAGGCCCCCAATGTGTAGAAGAAACTGCTGAAGAATGCCACACAATGCGCCAAAACACAGCCACTGCATGGGAGGGGGACACGAATATTGCAGGTGTGCTGGCCGCCAACAGAGGATCATCTATCCCCCCCCCGCCACATGCAAACACTGATCCGTGTAGCCATCTGAGACAGCATCCCTGGAGCTGCAGGCCAAATGGAGAGATGTGCGACCTTGCCTTGGAACCCTGAGCCGACATGAATGCAGCTGCGGTGGCTCTTAAATTACCAGTGAGGCTGCCACCAAAGCAAAGGGATTCTGCAGACAAGGCTGTTCTGCCATGCTGAAGCCACAATCAGAGTGGCTCTGCCCACTTCCCCCCCCCCCCCCCAGCCCCCCGTTTCCCCCCCCCCAGCAGCCACCTGTTCCCTCCCTCACCCCAGTTGCTTGTGGGCCCAATAAGAATCCTGGACAGGATGGTTCTGGCTCCTAGGCTTGATGTTTGACGCTGACTCTTACCTTCCTAATGTTTGCTTTTAATTGTGAAATAAGGAAACCCTTAGGAAATAAGGTATTGTTTATTCAGTTTATGGAGATTGGTCTAGTTTGCAAAAAAAAAAACCCACGCTTTTGACTTAATGAGAACACAACTCAAGAACTGTTCTTACGACAGCACTAGAAAAGCAATGTTGCAATACAAAGGGATTTCTCCCCTGACAAATTCCCACTCCTTAACATCCCTTATTTCAGCAAAGCTTAATCATATCCATGGGGCTTGTAAATAACAGGATTTTCAATTTATGTCTATTATTTATAGCCAATCAAAATGCCTTTTCATTTTACCAATGTAAAAATCTCATAAGGTGGGGTCTTAAAGTTTCCATCTGTTAAGTGAGGACTCTTCCATGAAGAGAAAGTCATGTAAACAAAAAATCCCATACTTGGCAGAAGGGAGTCTTATGACACAAGCCATTCTTTATCTTCCTGCATGCCAATCGCTTCACTGTAGTCCTATTCCCCATCGTTTTTTTAAAAAATGAAAATGCAATTGGAACTAGAACACCCAAAGCTTGATTTGAATAACATGTACGAGAAGCTGAAAATGTAACCAGTGCTCTTTTCCAATTTGTTATCAGGAAGAATTCTAAGCCCAGCACAACACAAAATGAAAATGTGAGTATTTTACATCCATAGCATTTTACAGTGAAAATATAGGCTCATGTGGTAATGCACCTTGCTTGGTGTCAAGTCACACTTGACATATGGCAACGCCATAGGGTTTTCAAAGCAAGAGATGTTCAGAGGTGGTTTGCCATTGCCTGTCTCTGCCATAGAAACCTTGGATTTACCTTGATGGTCTCCCATCTAGAGACTAACTAGGGCTGACCCTGCTAGTTACCAAGATCTGAGACTAGGCAAGCCTAGGCTATCCAGGTCAGTGCATATAAAAATACATACACATTATAAGACATAGCTAGAACCCTTCTCCATGCTATGCTGGACTTTCTATGCACATGAAGTTTTTCTATATAATCATCCATTTACTGTCTGAAATACACAAGCATGTAATAAGACACTCCAAAAAGCTGTTCATGTAAGCTTACTTGTCCATTACAACTATGGGATGGGGCACTTGTCACAGGAAGGTTATTCCCAGTAGTCTCATTTTTAATAAGCAGCAGCCACAGGAAAATGTATCCAGGAGTCTATTAATGTAATTCCTTAACTTAGCCTGTCTTGAAATCAGACTGTAGATAAGGTGTAGGCTTTCTGGTAACTCATGAAACTGATTCAGACAGGGAATGTAACACAAGCCAAAGCAGCTCAGCTCCCTAATTTCAAGCCAAAGCAGCTGCCTACATTATTCTCAGATTTGTTAAATTTACTGGACTGTTCATGCAATCTACATATTTTTTTTTAAATCTCCATGTCACCCAATTCACCTTCAGGCCCACATAGAGAGCCCTCAGTGCAAACTAGGCTATATACAGAGGTGACTTGTAGCTATTTCCATTCAAATGGTGATTGCCAGTGCAATTACAGAAATAGCAATACTAGAGTCCAGTTTACAGGCTCCCTTATTGTGGTAGCAAAGGACAAATAGTGGCTGGTTTACATTTATGAACCGGTTTGGTAGTTCCCAATGCAGTGCAACCTGCCCCCTCCCCCAACCAAAGTCCCATCCCTGCTTATGTGAGAACTATAAATTAGTTTGTTCTGTAGCACTCACACAGCATCCTCTGCTTGGTGTACAGAAATTGCGTACTGAGAGCCACAACAGATAGTTCAGGAATATGGTAACTGTAGCATGTAGCTCAGATGACTCAATTTCTTAGAATACTGTGCATCTAAACTAATTGACTCAGAAGAATGTCATCTGCAGTAATAGCCATGAAATTCTTGCTCCTGTATCATCTGATTATACCAAGAAACATTGAACGCTGCACATTTTTTTCAAAGCAGCACAGATTGGTCATGTTTTAACTTTACTTTAGAAACCTCTTAAGCTGATCTAATTGGACAAGAGCAGTGACTGAAAATGTTTGAATTATCAGTTATTTTCTTACCTTTCTAATTCCTCCTTCTTTAGGATTTCAAGCACACCAAGTCCTTTATTATCTAAAAAAATTCAACCTCTGTGAGGATCACCAAACATTGTACAAAGGGACTCTTCAACTGTGTTCTTTAGAAATGAGTGAATGCCGAACACCAATGACAATAGTAGTGAGTTAATGTTACAAGTCGAGGACATGTTTGTCAAAGCTGTCCATTTTCGGATAATATTTTCTCAGATGAAATTGTAGGTGTTACTAACAAATCAACATCACTGTTCTGATGTACAAATGAAGGCATCAATGTAGTAAGCAGGTGGTGACTTCTATAAATGAATTAACTGAAAAATTCTAGCTATCTTCTAGCAACCTGGACCAGAACGGTAGCGTTCAATGTATTTTTCCACTGCCAAGTGTTTCTTTCAAGTGCCTTGATTTTCAGACCAGTCAGATGTAGTGAACTTGTGCAAGTATAAACTTGTTGAAATGTAGTATCTTTACAGCTATTTTGTTAAAAAAAAATCTTATAAGCCTATTTATGAATTTTGTTGCTATGAATTATTTGTATATCATGACTGTATCCAGTGCCTTTAAAACTTTAACAGAATAAATTACTTACAGGTTTGTGATTGCACCACTGATAATTAAGATGCATCTTTAGCATAAAAAATTGTTGCATTCAATGCTGTTAAATGATCACTTGGAAATCTCTCCTTATATATAAAAGAATTTTGGTGGTGGCACTCTCCAGAAAATTCCACACGCTCCTGAATTGGTTGGCGCCCTGGTGTGTCACTCAGAATCTGTCCCTATCCACTGGCTGCATTGCTTGAGTCTCGCCTCCAACATTCTAAACAGTTTGCTGTTCCTCTCCCCCCCCCCATAGCCAGTCAGAACACAGAGGTTATTTGCACATGTGGCTTGATTGGCCTTTGCTACTAACAGTTTGCTGTTGCTCTTCTGAGGTAAAATGTGTTCTGAGGTAAAATACACTTCCCCTTAGTGCCTGTTGGGTGAAACCAGTTGCCAATCTCCAGGTGAGGGCTGGAGATCATTCAGCATTACAACTGCTTTCCAGGTGGCAGAGATTAGTTCCCCTGGAAAAAATGGTGGACTGTGTCCTTATGACTTGACTTTGACAAGCCTTTATTGGCATATGTGCATACAATAGGAGATCAGGTAAAATTTAGATCGGAAAATACAAATCTATATAGACTAAATTGAAGCTACGGCACAGGAAAACAGCATAAAAACAGAAAAACCTAGTGGTTACTTATCAGAATGTACAGCAATAGCACTAAGAAGAAACCTTGCTACTATTTCTGTTTGTTATTACCAAGTAAAAACAGAACCTAAAAATCGTCAGGAATCTCTGGGAACTGAGCTAATATAGGGTACAAAAGATCCTGGTGGGGCACCAAATAAAAGGGACATTGAAGGAGAGCATAGGGAACAGTTTCAACAGTCCTTCATACAAGGACAGCACTTGCTGGAGTAGGGGATCCCCTGGAATCTGCCAAAGAGAAGAGCAGAAGGAAGAACATGAAATCTGGCCAAGGAGATGGCTCTGCGCAAATTTGGAACTATAAATTGATATCTGTGTCCTTATATCCTGCTGAGATGGCCCCCGTATGGCAGCCAATGTGACATAGCAGTCAGGGCTTCAGAGCACGGGAGAGGCTGCAGGTGTGTGGGGGCGTGGAAAGCTGAAGTCAGAGAGGCAGATAAAAGTAGATTGATGTTTGGCTGGGAAGGAGATACGGTAGTAAATTCCTGGAGATTTGAGGGGCCTAGAGAGGGTGGGGTTTCAGGAGGCGTGGGACCTCAGACAGGTACAATGCCATAGACTCCACCCTCCAAACCAGCCATTCCCTCCTGGGGAACCATCATTGCCAATCTCCAGGTGAGGGCTGGAGATCACTCAAAATTACAACTCTTCTTCAGGTAGCAGAGATCAGTTCCTCTGGAGAAAATGGTGGACTCGGTGTCATTATACCCCGCTGAGATCACCACAGCAAATTGACATTGAGTGCCCAAGGCCGGGGCACTGCCCAGAGCCTCTTTCTAGATCTCGTTTTATTTATTTCCACAACTGTCCTTATTCCTAGTTGACATATAAATATAAGAAGGAAAAAATTATGTTACCACTTCAGGGTTCCTGAAATCTTTGTATTTAGGGGCACAGGTCCCTAAGAGTTGTTTAGTCTTAAAAAATGCCTTGTCCTATCTCCGGACTTTTTTTAAAAAAAGCTGACTATAATGCCATATAGAAAGCAGATTGTTTTGTAGCGTATCTATATACTAATATCCGATATCTACATCTGTGGATCAGGGCACACCACTGCTAAACAGATTTTCCTGTAAACGTAGGAAACCACGTTTGCAGAAAAATCTGAAATCAAAATTAAAATATGGGGGAGTTAAACCCCCCCAAAGACAACTACATTATCTGTATATGTACAGACAACACCCCAAGGGAGTTGCTCTAACTCAGTGGGAAGTAGTACAGCCTGGAGCCTCTCCAGATTCAACTATGGGTGGGGTATGTGATTCTCCCTTGTGAGTCTAATGGGCCCCTTACTTGTTATAGGATAATGCTCAGTATAAAGCCTGCTACACAAATTATTTTCAATCCACCCACCAGAACTACTTTCTGTTTCAAACTCCCCAAAATAGCCTGTTACAACATCAGCTTTGATCTTATGAAATATTAGTTAATACATTATTGGAGTTGTGATGTTTACATAATCACAGACATTTCTTCAGATGTTCTTATTAAAAAGGCTTTTTGGATTTTTCTGCAAACTTGGGGTACCTTTGGATTTATATAAACATGTTATTTCTTCACCCGGCCATGCAGTCAAAAGAATATGGACAAATCAATTGGCAGAATTTACTCCTCCAATCCTGGCCCATGAACATTCATTTCCCTCTTTTAGTCACGAGACAGAGTGAAATGATCAATATTTTACAACTGAAGAAATGTCTGTGATTATGTAAACATCAACAACTCCAACAATGCAAGGCCCATTGTGAGAAGAAATACGAGCTCTAGAAGGAAGCTCCAGGTGAGTGTCCTAACTGTGGCTGGTGGGGGAAGCAGAGGGAAGGGGGAAATAGAGGGAGGCAAGCCATGATTGACAGACCAAAGAGCCAACTGATTTGGGAGCGTGTGGAATGTTCAGAAGAGTCCATGACCAAAATAGAATTATTATATAGAAAGATGATAGTTATATAAAATCAGCTTGTTTCAGATTTCATCTTAAGAAAGTAAATTTACAATTCCACTATTTCAAACAAATATTGTACAGGTGTATGACCTGTTCCCTGTTTTGGTACAGGTATCATATTGGCACCTTTAAAAACACTACAAGCTTTCAAAAATTTCCGAAATAGGCTTACGTAATCTGCATTCATAAAAAGATCAGAAATACATGAGACTTCAAGCATTTTAACAACTGCAGCCCACAATAATCTGGCACACAGACCAAACCAAATGCTATACATTGATAAGATTCCTCATTATGTCTGAAGAAAATGAATATTAAAATAGACTGCTTTATTGAATTATGCTTACCAGATGACTGAATTATGATGAAAAAATCTTTTGATCTTGTAAAACAAAATACATTTTAAACAAAAGCAATAACTGCTGTATATATATCCTTCTGAATTCAAACACACACATTTGAGCAACAAACTGTTTATTTAAGTTACAGCTGCACCACTACAATACATCCAACCTGACATTGCTGCTTCGGGTAGATATGTCCTTTCCATCACTTCTTCTCTTCTTCAAACTTGGGTTCTGTCAGAAGAAAAGTAGTGTCAGCTTATTTCAAAAACATACCTCTAGAGAAATAATGGAGAGTTTGCCACATAAATTCACAAACTAATCATCTGCAAGTATATTATATGGTAAGTACCAATAACATACAAACTACTGGAATCTGATCTGTTGTGCAAAAGCAATGTTTACTGAGTTGCTTCTACACCAAGTTACTGCTGCATCTGAAAATAAGGAGACGATAGCTCTGTAGCAAAAGGTAGTAATTTAGAAGATCCTAAAATACATTCTCATCTGTTTGGGATATAGACCATCAATATACCTAACCATATGGAATTAAATTCTTCAGTTATGCAAAGAGCTACAAAATAAGGAACACTGTGACGTAAGAAAATGGCATGTATTAGAACACTATTCTTATGTTTAGACTATACTTTCCTTGTAATCAATTTGATTATTGTACATATTTTTCCCATGCATATTCTCAAGTATGGAACAGTTCCTTGAAATAACAGATGACAAGACTAAAACATGGACATATTGGTAAAATAAATCTATCAATTCTTTTATACTGAGAACATGAATACAAGTGAGTCTCTGTAACATTGGGTTGGATGCCAAGGAAAAGAAAGATCCACACATGCAAGGAAGACATGAATGTTCACCACATCTCCTCCTGCTGCTGCTGTGGCAGTCTTTCACTTCTCCTCTCATACTGCTCCTGGAGGCCCCCCACTCTTGAGGGAGGAGGGCATATCAGGTTGCAGTGGGAAAGGGCAGCAGGGAAGTAACTTTTATGTGAACAAAATTTAGACATAGCCAACTGACTTAATTAATGCGTGGGAGATGGTTAGTGCTTGCTCACCACTAGTGTTAAAAACACTAACCCTTTACTGCAGAATATTTTGCCATCTAATGTTACACACATCGTTAGTCAACTGAAATGTATTTGGAATTTGGGTATCTAGTTTCACAGACTGGAGGCAGTTTTAATTATTGATTACAAGTGTGCAAGGCTTAAGATGATATTATTTATAACCTATACTTAAATATGTCTAACAGTGTCGTCTGGACTACAGATACCCCCAACTAAGTCCATTAAAGTCAATGAGCTTAGAACTATATTGTAAATAAGCTGTATTGAACTGTATTGTAAAAAAAATTAATAGCTTACCCACAAATTTGAAGTCTGGAAATTTGGTCAAGTCTCCACCACCATACAATCGCTGGAGTTTAGCAAGTCCTTCATTCAGATCTTTCTGATATTCTGGGCCAGCATCAACAGGGCCACCAGCTTTCCTTCAAATGCAATAATTAGCATTTAAGCAGTAGTCTTTAAACAGTTTGAAAAGTTGCATTTTCCCCCATGTTGTGGTTACCTGAAGAGTTTATAAAATCTAAACGATCAATCCCTTTGATTAAAATGTATACATTAGTTGTATACAAGTTATGACACTTATTGAACACACAGATAATGGTTGATTTTGTCTAGGCTACAAAGTTGGCTTTAACAGCTGACAGAAGAGATGGATTCTAATTCTCCAGAACAATCTTAGAAGAGCAATTACTGAAAAATGACATAAGGGATGAAGCCACAGGACAGAACAGGTGTGGTGTAATGGCCAGAATTTGATTTTGCAACAGGAAGATAAAGAGTCCAAATCCCCATTCAAGCATGAAGTAGGGTGACCTTTGGTCAGTCACTCATGATAACTTACCTCACAATATTGCTAAGAAGAATAAGATTAGAGGGAGAACCATGTGTTATCCTCAGCTCCTTGGAAAAGCCAGCTGAGAATGTAGTAAAAACTAATACAGACTGTTTTATAATGAACAAGTTTTATCTTTATATGGAGGCCCAGCTTATGGTTAAGTTAGAAACATGACATTGCTATCTGTATAAATTTACCAGATAGAAATCTGGGTTCACTAACTACAGTCTAGAGCCTCAAGAAACAGCCTCTCTACCCCTGCTCTCTGGGAGGATCACTGAAGCCTGAAAGAACAGAAGTCTCTACACAGTAGATCCACTGGCACGTACTCAACCATTTTACTCAGCAAAGTCTGAAGCCTTCCTCTGATGAATGTGGTCTCCCTATGGCTGAAGAGCCACTTTTTTCAGAGGAAAGCAAGCTCCATAGGCTGAAAGAAGGACTACACTGAATTGAGCGGCAGAACACAACCACTATTTCTTTCTGCAAGAAAAACTCCTGAGCCAATGTAATCACAACCAGACTTGCACAATGGAAGAGCAAAGGAAAGGCTATCAAGGTAGCAAAGAAAATGTATTTTAATGGTTGCACGTTACTGCATTTTCTTCAACAGTGGTCCCTTGTAGAAACCTGTGTTAAAGTGCCAAGGGACACCTCTTTAATGGTTTGGATGCGGGAGTCTTGCCCACAAAGCCAGATTTGGGCTCAAGCTGCTATAAGCAGCGCAAATGGTATATATGAAAAAAACCACTCAGCCTAATAATTTGTGTGCCTGAATGGTAGCATCCACTGAACAAACTCATAGTGGAACTGACTACACTAACTTTTTCTCCTTTTCACTATTTTGTCATAGCACAGAACTAGCAGCAACTAAAGCTCACTATTCAAAACAATGCACGCTTAATGAAGTGGTTAGTGATGGGCTAGGATCTGGGAGACCCAAGTCTGAACTGCCATTTGTCCACAGAAGCTTGCAAGGTGACTTTGCACCAGTCACATATACTCAGCCTAACCTACCTCACAGGGTAGTTGTGAAGATAAATGGAGGTGGACAGGTGGGGAAAATATTGTAAGCTGTTCAGAGTTCCCAATGGAGAGAAAAACGAGGCATAAATGAAACAAATACCAGTATTACGTTTTCTTCCTATGCATTTAAAATAATTTGTCCCACACAACTTTTTCCCACTGAGTTGCGGGAGCCTAGAGGTACCCTTTAAAGAAAACAAGTTTCAATCACTGTTTATCACCTACATTAGAAAGAAAACCATTCAACACTTTAGGAAGAGGTATATATTACATACATAATTTCAAATATCAGGTGAAAATTAAAATAGCAACAAAGTTGATGTACATTTAACCAAGCACTGAATTAATGGCAGTGGCTCAGATTTTTATTGCAGCCATGATATATTTGCAGCTGCCAGAGAGATGCATTATATTATTTTGCCTAAAAGCCTATGTGCTATATAGAATTCCTTAAATAAAGTAAGTAAGTATATAATAATTTGTTATGCTATATTAAGGTTTAAAACTCAGCCCTTGTAGTCTGGACCATTCCTGTTACAATCAGCTAAGCTACTTTAAAGGTAGGGAATTTAAACATTGGCCAAATTTACTCTAAAGTTACTATATACCAGCAGGATTGATCAACAAACAATACCACTGCATGTCAATAGATTACATATTACTGAAAACCAAGTTCTAGAAAGGCTTACACAAGAACCTTCATGGGAACTGCTGCCTGCCAACTATCAGCAAAGGAAAAAGTGCCTCCACCGACTACTCAGCTCCATTCCCTTTCCCCTGTACATTTTGCTCTGCCAGGTAAGCAGTTACCAAAGGAAAGGCTATCAACCTGGGAAAGACCAGAGGCAGGAAATTCACATCTGACTGAGCCTGGACCCCTGTATAGATATTATTTTTGTTCCTGATGCTCATCTTTAATGTGTTTTTAATTGTGAGGATATTCTGTAAGCTATTTTGAGATCCTCTTGGGACTATAAAGCAGAATATAAATTTTAAAAGCCTTCCAATAATATAAACTACGGAATACACAGCTAGTTTAAATTTTCATCAAATTGATAACAAGATATTCAAAGCACTGGTTCCTTAAAATTCCACTTACTGGGTTTTTGTATTGTATTCTCTAATCTTGTCCAAAAAGAGTTTTTGCACAGGATCAAGTTCCTTTGCCTTATTGAACACAACAGCAGAAAAACCAATGTTTCTACGTAAGTGGATGGAGACAGCAGAACGGAAAATGTAAGAAAACCTGAAGAACTGTTGAAGAACCATGATGAATTTGCAGGTGATTCAGCTGGGAAGACAAATTATCAACAATTATCTCAAACATGTAAACACAAATTACATTATTAAAAAAAAGTTTCAAAATTACAGCAAAGTGCTTGTTTGTCCTGACTTGTATGGTAATCCACACAAACACATCCTTGGATAGCACATAATACAAATACCCTTTTTGAAATTCACCAATTGGCCTTTAGGGCCAGTTTGTGCTGATAAGCCTGTACAGTAAGAACCCTGGGTGAAGCAACCTTTACATTACTGGACTGGGAAGGCCCACGTTCAAATCCCCAAATACGAAGCTCACTGGCTAGTTTTAGGCCTATCATTCTCTCTGAACTACTTCAAAGTAAATTAATTTGTTAAAAGGCGGGGGGGGGGGGCTTTAGGCTAAATCAGCCTATAAGAGGGTATAGAATAAGAAATCCAAAAGCATTGCCACCGGCGGTAGGGTGGGGGAAACAGGATCAGCATCCCTTTTTGAGACACGGCCAGCCTCCGCGATTTCTCCCCGTAGCGCTCCCTCCTTACCCTTCTGGCTCCAACAAGCAGCAGAGCAGTCACCTACATCTGTCCTAGAACCACTATGGCACCACCTTTAAGACACGCAATGGATGTTGGGAGTTTGCTTATACTTCCCCTCTTCCCGTCCCCAATTACACGTCCACCATAGGATTCACCGTACAGCGGCAGATGTATAAGCCGAAGTCACTCGGAACTCTCGCACTTTAAATCTTTTATCAAAGGGAAATAAAACCTACTAAAAGCCCCGAGCAAGCAATTTAATCTGTTCTTCCACAGGAAGGGGAGGAATTTGCTTCCGAGTTAAAATAACAGCGTGGTTAAAGCGTCCTGAGTTTCGCAAAAGCTTGTTTCCTTAGTGGGCGGCGCGTTTGGCGTCAGTTGCGTCTTTTCGCAAAGGATGGCGGGACGTGTAGTTTTTGTGCCTGCGCGGGGGGGATTGTGTGTACGTTTTTTCCCCGCCAGGGCCTCCCGCGTAGGCCAAGCTACCCGAGCCTGAGTGCGTCCCGGGCTTTCCTAAACTGACACTCGCAGGGAACGTTCCGAGTCCTCCGGGAAAGGGCTTTTCCGCGTGGCAAGGCCGGAGGGAAGAGGGAGAAAAAGGAAAAGTGGCTATTGCTGTTCTGCTTGTGCTGGGCCCTCGTAGTGTGCTTTCACTGACGGAGGCTGAGGCGGGTGAGTTCGGGGCGTACGACGCCAAGGGAGGAGAGCGGGCGGGGGGGCAGAGGGAAGCGCCTCGCGCTGTATCCGGGGCGGAGGGGGGTCTCGTGGCCTCTTTGCTTCTTGTGTTTTGTTTCCGTTTCTGCCCCGCGCGGCGCGAGTCTCATTTCCGTTCCGAGTTCAAACAACAAGGAGGCGCCGCCGCGGGCGGGAGGGGGAGGAAGGCCTGGATTGAGGCGGAATGGCTCCCGCGGTGCCCTCTGGTCCGCCTCACCTCGGTGGGCTTTCGCCTTCATTTTCTGTGACTGGTGGGTGGGAAGGAGTTCCTCCACTCCCTGCGTGGACAGGCCTTCCTGTAGAGAAGCCCGGCTGAGAATTGACCATGTTGGGCGGCCGCCTTCTCTCTTATTTCGTGTGAACAAAATACAAGCCCTTGATACGTACATGGGTGGTTGGCCGGCAGTGTATAGGTATATCCTCTTGATGGAGTAGTCAAAAGTTGCATTCTGCACCTTCTCACCATCTCCGGATTCAAAGTGCTGTACAACAGCTGATTCTGCTTGGGATACCTATAGCTTGGTCTAAAGGACTTTTTCGGTTCTCATAAAGTTACTGCAGATATTTTAGAGGCGTGCTGTCAAAAACTAGAGGAGCTATTTCAGGGTGATAGTCCACTGTTCCTTCAATGTGTGAGATGGTGGTCATCTAGTTACTTTGTAAAAAGTGTTTTAAGCTGTGCACAAAAGCCATGAACACAGTGAGGTGCCTCCACAACTGCTATTTATAAGGTCTCTGGAGCCTTGCCTTGGTAAGACAGAACATAGGTGTTGTATTTTCAGACCTGTTAAATAATATTTAGTAGCTGCTTATGAACTGCCAAACTATTAGCAGAATGTGCTTGCCCTGTTGTCTCATTTTCTCTGGACAACAGCTCTTGTTAATAAAAGTACTAGTGGTGTTAGTTCTATTTTTATCAAGTAGGCACAGCTGGATCTCTATCCAGTAAAGAGCCTTCCACCTACACTCCATAGGCAGAAACTGCCAACTGGAGAAACTTCTCCAGAAACGTGTTTATTGAATTGTCATCATCATAATGCACTGTTTTCTAATCCCTGTGAACTACTTGGTAGCCAATACCTTACTGAAAATCAGAATTCCTCCTTATATATAATTGTGTTTTGGGGTGGCACTTTCTGAACATTCCACACATCAGTTGACTCCATGATGGGTCACTCAGAAGCTGTCCCTATCCACTGGCTATGTTGCCTGAGTCCCACCCACAGAAGTGGCGCCGGCCAAAAATTTCCTCAGAAGACAGTTGGCTGAAGGGCCCCGCGTTTGCCACGATGCAGTGCCAGCAGCGATGGCCTGGTTTCCCCACACCTGGCCCTGGCAGGGTCTCTCCAAAGTGGCAGACGGGAGACAACCCTGCTCGGCCCAGAGAGACAAAGGCTCCAAGCGTGCAGGCTGGCCCAACCTGAGCAGGCCTTGGCAGAAGCCTGGCGGCCAGCAACGCACAGCTGGGAAGGTACGGCCGGAGACAGAGGTCATAGCGGCGCTGTCAAGGATGGAGGAGCGCCAGATTATGTGCAGGGTGACACCGCTCACCTGTTTGCTGCGGCTCGCTCAGAAGAGGCAGAGCCCGGCTGGAGGCGGTGGTGGCGGCTCCGCAGGCCTGCTGCGGGGGGGGGGGATCCTGTGCAGCATCTCCTGGTGCCTCCTGCCTCGCCTTACACTGGGCCCACTGGTGTGCTTGCAGACTGGCTCATTGGTGCCGTCTCTGCAGGGCAGCCTGGGGGTAAGCGAGCCTGGTCTACCGCAGCAGACTCTGGCATCGTTCTCCCCATCTCCCCACACCCCAGGCCAGCTGCACCCCCTGCCCCACAGCGGGAGGGAGGGACGAGGGAAGTGGGTGGCTTCCCCGGATGGACAGCCATCCGTGGCCCAGCAGCCTCCCCATGTTGTCTCAGCTGGAACCTCCGACCTGCACAGCTCGGGCTAGCCCAGCCGGGGGAGGTCAGATTTGGCCAGCTGAGCAGGGTCACCGCTGGCTGGCGCTTGCGGCGGGCGAGACTGTACTTAACCTGCTTCCAGCCTATACATTTGTTACACATTACATCTTTCTAGAGCTCGTTGTATTGCTTTTACAATGGGCTTTGCTGCTAGTAAAAATATAATCAACACTTCAAAGACTATGGCAAGCTGTGAAGGCAAGGTTCTAAAAAGATTCATTTTCTATATGTTGGGGCCCATTTGGTGTAATACACAAGTTAAGGGACTATAAGGATGTCTATGCATACAATATTAATGAGAAAGTTAAATATGGGAAATTATTTTTATCATCTAGTTATATATCTGTCTGCTATCATATGCCTTGAAAGTAGATTTCAGAACTACAAAGGTGGAGAAAAAGTTTCTTGCTCACATATTTATACAATAACATTCCTATGCTTAATTTCACTGCAGATTGAAATTTGGTATAAAATTTTAAAAATAGTTCGTAGATTCTAGCAATAAAAACTAACTCATCTTGGTCTTGATTGGACATTTCCAAGTAAGCTTTCTTAGAATTAGCTGCCCTGAGCCTGCTTCAGCGGGGAGGGCGGAGTATAAAATAAATTAATAAATATTTGGGGTCTCTCAGGATCTGTGGTTGTTGTTCGTTAGCGAAAAGTCTGTGTATTAATACAGAGGGAGTGTGACCCTGTTGATTCTCCTGGATCTCTCAGGGCTGTCGATATTGTTGATCATGGACCATTCTGGACCATTTCTCAGAGTTGGGACTGCTGCTTAGCTTCAGGCCTGTGGCATCCCATGAAGTTACATCTCATCCCATGTGCTTTTCAACATTTACATGAAACCACTAAGTGAGATCATCCAGAAGTTTGGAAAAGGTTGTCACCAGCAGGCCGATGACATTCAGCACTGTCTTGCACTTCTGGTGGATCGCAAGGAGCCTGTGTAAATCATCACCGCCCTGAGCCCATCTGGGGAGGGTGGTATATAAATAAATAAATAAATGAACCAGTGCCAAGAAGAAGCTTTGGGATAGATGAGAGCCAATAAACTGAAGCTTAACCCTGGCAAGGCTGAGGTGCTACTGGTTTTCCGAAAGACCGGGATTTGCTGTGTGTCCTGTTCTGTATGGGGTTGCATTTCAACCTAAAAGAGCAGGTTTGCAGTCTGAATGTGTTGCTAAACCTCAGCCTCCTGATGGATAAACACATAACAGCAGTGGACAGGGCAGCCTTCCATCAGCTTCATCTGGTGAGCCAGCTGTGGCCTTTCCTGGGTTGAAAAGATCTTGCCACTTTGGTGCATGCTCTGGTAACATCTACATTAGATAAGTGCAGTGTGCTCTACATGAGGTTGCTGTCAAAGACTGTCCAGAAGCTATAGATGGATTAGGTAGCAGGGACTGTATCATCCTAATATTGCTCCATCTACATCAGCTCCTCGTTTGCTTCTAATTCAGGGTGCTGGTATTTGCCTTTAAAACTGCACACAGTTTGGGACCAGCATACCTGAAGGATCAGTGCTTTCTATATGAACCTACCTGACCATTACAGTTGTCTTCAATGGCCTTGCTTTGAGTATCCCTATCTTCTGCAGGTAGTCAGGTGGCATCCCAAGGATATGGCCTGCTTGGTTATGTCACCAGAACTACAGAATTCCGTCCCCAGGGGTATTTGTCTATTACCATCACTTCTTCTGCAAGTAAAGACTTTTCTGCTTGGTCTGGTGAACCCTAACTGATCTTGTGTTTTTTAAAAAAATTGCTGATATATCTATATAGATATAAATGTGCTTGTGCATTGTTTTTAGATGTTGGCTCTTTTTAATTATTTGCAGTCTTGATGGCCTTAATTGGGCAGGAAGGCAAGATACAGATTTTTTAAATAAATAATAAGTAACTAGTTGTTAATTTATAATTTTCTTTTACTTTTGCAGGCTGCCTCTTGAAATATTACAGCCATGACTAAGAGAGAAGCAGAAGAACTGATAGAAATTGAAATTGATGGAACTGAGAAACAGGAGTGTACTGAAGAAAGGTAAGCAGAGTTCAGATGGGTGATATATATGTATTTTTTCATACTTTGTTCTTTAAAATTATATATTTCCATACAGCTTTTTCTCATTGTTCAAGGCTGTTTGTAATAAAATAAGGAAATAACGTATCTCCTCTTCCTACCATTCCCCACACAATATAAATCCCCATTGCTAAGTGCATGTTTTAGCTTTTCATCCCATGTCTTTAGTGTTAATGCAAGCCAAGGAGAAAGGAGCCAGGTGCTATGCTGCCTCTGATGTTAGTTGCCTTTCACATTGCGTAGTTGCATTTCAAGTTCAGGAAAGATAGTCAAAAGGCTTTACTTGGCATATTGTGTGGAATGCTTTCATATGAGGCTCCACATAATAACAGATTCTTGCTGATACAATGTGAAGCTTCTTCTGTGTTACTCGTTAAGGACATACTTTTCTGTACATTGTACTTTTATTTTTTCTCTCTGTAAGTTCAAGTCACTCCAGAAGACCTTATACTGGTAGAAGTACTTTAGGAGTAAGACATTTTCATAATGGACACAAGCTGAAATTTGGTGCAGTTAGTTTAATATACCAATTCTCAGAAACTTCTGAAAATGGGAGGTGTACGTCTCTCTCCCTGAAAACTGTGCATGAGTTCTGATTCATAACCACAACAAAGGCAGAGCAAACTAAGACACAGATGGGACAGAAGGTTGGGCAGTTGGAGTTCAAAGCTGGTCTTGGATATGTTTTTAGCTGCTTTTGGGGGGGTTTTTAAGTTGTTAAAATGAAGTTGTAATCTGCCATAGGGATACTAATTGTTACTAAAGAGATGTTAACACTATGTAATTTTAATAGTAGTTTTCATTAAAATCCAGTAAAAGACTCTTTCTAACTCCTTCAGCATCGTTGAGCAGACTTACACCACTGCAGAGTTTGTGAGTCAGGCTATTGATATCAATGAACCAGTTGGAAATCTTAAGAAACTTTTGGAACCAAGACTTCAGTGTTCCTTGGAAGCACATGAAATCTGCCTCCAGGATATACAGGTAAAACAAAACCTAAGCTTCCATTTAAAGTTCAGGTTGTACTCTTCCTTTGATTTTCCTTTGGAGTGTATCATCTCTGATTACAAAAAACTGAAATCCATAGTCAGCCCAGTACACTGGGGAATAGTCACTTTTTTATTTACTTATTTCTTTTATACCATACTTTTCTTTTCAATGGGGATTCAAAGCAGCTTACATCATTCTCCTCTCCATTTTATCCTCACAAAACACCCTATGAGGTAGGTTTGATTGAAAGTGTGTCACTGGCCCAGTAAGCTTCCATGGCAGAGTGGTGATTTGAACCTGGGTCACCCAGATCCATATCTGACACACCAATCACTACACCAAACTGGCTCTCCTGGGTGTTTTGTGATGTGGAAGAAATGGGTGCTTCTGTGTAGGATGTATTTTGAGCTCTCACATTTGTGGTGGGTTCACCTTCTAAAAAAGTGGAATGAAATAAATTAGCTAATGCAAAGGGTTAGATCCAAAGTACTGCTGCTTGAGTGAAGATGGTGGTGTAGGAATTCCTCACCTTGGCCTCTCGCTGCAGCCCACAAAGCTAAAAATCTGCTCCTGGTGGTCAAGAGTCCTGCAGAAAAGAGTGCAGGAGGCAAAATGGGACTCTGCAGTGGATAGGAGGGGTTGGCAAAATGGCCCTTCTCTCCTTCACCAAAGTAAATGCTGTTGTAATAATACTTTGAGATCCAACCCCAAAGATTAACTATACAAGGGAGAAAAGGAATATTGTAATACTCTTGCAACTCCGGAGTAGTGCTCTGTGAACTGCTTTAGGGTGACTTCTCTTTGTCAGAAGTAGTCTGATCACTGGCACTGTACTCAGGATAGCTATTGCTGCCTTATCCCTTTCTTAACATGGAGGCCTGTAAAGATTCCTGGAGATGCACAACACTAGTAAAACTGACATCAGTGCAAGCACAGAATTTTTATTTAATTCAGCAGGCTTTTCAACCATTCAGCTTGCCACTTCTCTGTCATATTCTAGCTGGTTTAGCTTGGGTGGTTCATGCTGGAGGGTGTGGAAAAGCTGCAGGAAGTCCGTATGTGCTGAAACATTAATTATAGGGCTTTGTGTTAGAAGCATCATGCTTGATTGAAATTTCAAGAACAACTTAAAATGTTTTGGATCTGTATATTTTGGATCTGTAGTGGGAAATACTTGTTTTATAAATTTACTGTTTTCATTTAGAGTTTAGTTTGTCTGCTTGAAGTCATAAGGCATTACAAATCAGTGGCTTCACGAGTATACACAAAAAGGGTTTGTGGGGGTAAAGAAACATAGAGGTTCCCATAATTTAAAGCAGAAAGCAGCAAGACATCTCTTTAGTAGTGCCAAGTCAACCTTTTACCATCTGCGGCTGGCCCGGCAGTTGGTTCCCTATCTCGACCGGGAAGACCTGGCCACTGTGATCCATGCGACGGTCACCTCAAGGCTGGACTACTGTAACGCTCTCTACTTGGGGCTGCCTCTGGCACAAATCCGGAAGCTGCAGCTAGTGCAGAATGCTGCAGCTAGGCTGCTGATGGGCCTTTCTATGCGAGACCACATCCGGCCGGTGCTGCAAGCCCTGCACTGGCTGCCAATGGCATACTGGATTCGCTTCAAAGTGCTGGTGCTCACCTTTAAAGCCCTGAATGGCCAGGGTCCGGCTTACCTAAGGGACCGCCTCTTCCCGTATGCTCCCTCAAGAGCACTGCGATCGGGGAATCTCCATCTCCTGGAAGTCCCAGGCCCCCGAAGTGTGAAGGTTGCCCAAACTAAGGCCAGGACGTTTTCAGTGACGGCTCCTACCTGGTGGAATGAGCTCCCAGAGGAGATCTGGGCCCTGCGGGACCTTGTACAGTTCCACAGGGCCTGCAAGACGGAGCTCCTCTGCCAGGCCTTTGAGTAGGAGCCGCTGCTGCCACTATTCCACCACTGAGATTTCATTATCCATCTACCCCATTTCCGGGGGGGGGTGGGGGTAGATGTCGCCCGGCAGAAATGGGGAGAATATCATTCCTGGTGCTCATGCCATTAAAAAAAGTCGGCCGCCAATGTGGAATGTGCGCATCTTGGTGATTTTATGTAGATTATTAGAGCACCGATTTTATTATGCATGAAATATTGTTTTACTGTTTTAAATTTTAAATTCGGCATTGCCGCTTGTTAGCCGCCCTGAGCCGCTGGGTAGGGCGGGATATAAATCCCTAAATAAATAAATAAATGTAGCTTAGCTGAGAATCCATGGAACTCTTCAGTGCATTGGGTACAGCAGTTTTTCAGTGGAAGGTGTGGGGGATGCAAATTTTTGCTGAATCCGTCTTGCCCCAGTAGTCCCTTCAGACTCAATGGAAAGTTGATTCCAATGGTAGTGGGAATGTGCAGTGGCAAATCATGAAGTTCATGAGGCTGGTGAGGATGAGGAAGAGGGGCAAAATCCCCCTCTTTCTTCCAGAGGGGCTGTCATGGGGAGGGGGAAAACATTACCTTTTCCCTTGTTTCCCACAAGCACAGCTCCACTGATGGAAGGAAGAGTGGGCAAAGTCCCCTGGTGGGAAGACAAGAAAAGGCTGTTTATCCCCTTATATTACTACAGCCCTTCTTCACCTTGTATCTTTTTGTCCTCATGGATCCTAGTGCTCAGTGAATTAACTGTTCTGGGGTCAAAAAGGGGACTGCATGGTAAATCTGCTGCTTCTGGTGACAGACCACTAAATCCCATCCCATTGTCACCTGTAGAACTGTGAAATGCTTTGTGAGACTGTTTTGGCTGAACATTGGAATGCCAATATCGCAATAAAATCATATAAAGCTCATTAATTATATGAAACACTTATTTTAGAGTTTTTTTCTTTACCTATAGTGATTATTTTGATCTCATGTTTTGCTTTATTGTAATTTTTATTCTGAGCTGAGGTACTCTTTAATTAGCCCGCTTTTACATATGTTCAGAGGCCATTCTGACATGCACTTAGTTTAATATTTATTTATTTCAATTTGCTAGGCTGCCCTTCCCTCAAACGGGGCTCAGGGCAGCTTACATCAAAGGCAAATACAATTTATAAGTAAATTAAAACAACATTAAAATATGATAGAAGAATTCATCAGAAAAACAGTACTGTGTCCAAGATGATGGATAATTTCAGTATCCACCTGACACCTGGATAGAGGGGAAATACGGAGCAATGGGGAAACGTGGGAGTGTGAGAGTGCCAGACTGTTGCTATCCTCAACCAAATGCCTGGCCCTAGTCGAGGACAGCTGGATCTCGGACTGGGGATCACCAGGAGGTTCTTATTGCTACAACGTAACGTTCTTCCAGGGGCATATTGGGAGAGGTGGTCCTGAAGATATTCAGGTCCCTGACTGCTAATGACCTTGAATGTCAAAACCAAGACCTTGAACTGGATCCAGTGCTTCACCGGGAGCCAGTGCAGCTCATATAGCACTGGATGAATGTGTGCCATCCAAGGGGTCCCTGTAAGGACCTGCGTGGCCGCGTTCTGGAACAGTCTGGTGCAAGGGTAGGCTAGCGTAGAGCGAATTACAGTAGTCTGTCCTGGAGGTGACTGTTGCATACATTACTGTGGCTAGGTCAGGATGAGATAGGTAGACAGCCAGTTGCCTAACCTGATACAGTTGGAAAAATGCCAGCTTGGCAACCTTCACTACCTGGGCTTGCATAGACACGGTGGCATGCAGGATCACGCCCAGACTCTTGACGGTTGAAGCCGGGAGAACTGGCTGAAGTTATCAAAAACTGAATCCAAAGGTAGCCAAGGGACCTCCAGTTCACTTACTGTATCAATATTGGCTGGGAGGTCACGGCAGAGTGACAGGACTTTATCTGCAAAAAAGCTTACAAATGCCTCACAGCGTATAATTGAATTACTATTGTTTTGGGTCCTTTCTGAGAGGGACGCAAGGGACCAAATTATCCTAAGTAACTGGGCCAGCTGAGAGCTAGCAGATGTGATGGAGGTCTATCTGACAGAACCCTCATATCCCTAATCAAGTTGCTAGGTATCTCCTGTCTGTCATGAGGCTCCAGGAACTGATTATTGATAGATTCAGGTGGATAGCCGTGTTGGTCTGAAGCAACAGAATGAAATTCAAGTTCAGTGGCACCTTTAAGACCAACAAAGTTTTATTCAAGGTATAAGCTTTCATGTGCATGCACCCTTGTTCAGATACATTGAAAAGGAAGTTACCGCTCCATACATATGGGTAGAGGGTGAGCAACAAATTAACATAAAGCACAATGAAGATGTTTAACAGATGCAAGGATCAAACAGGAATAACAAGCTTAGTTTATATGGTCACTATTTGTTTGGATTTAATTCCGGGGGGGAATATAGTGAAGCAAATAAACAGATCAAAATTGGAGACTGATGTGTAAATGTACCCTTAATTGTGGAATGCTGAGAGTAATTAACTTAGACCCTGTTATTACGCTCTATCCATCTCCTCTCAAGCAGGGAGGTAGCTAACAGTATTTTTTTCTTTAAGGTGGGGTGATTGGTTGTGCAGTGCTATGTCTCCTTTTACACCATACCAGAGAAATACATTCCAATGTACCATTCCAAATTACATTACATTATAGTATTCATTGCATTACAGTCACTATTCCAATCTACTATTCCAAATAAAAACACAATAAAAATACAATAAAATAAAGAGGATGTATGGCCCTTCTTGGTGAGAATACAGATGTAAGGACTGAATGAGATTAGCATATGTAGTGAGAAAAGAAACCACTATCCCTGTAAAGTCCTGGGATGTTTGTTCCAAGTGTTGTAATAACTTGTAATTCAGCAATTTCCCTTTCTGCTCAGTTCTTGAAGTTCCTTTGCAATATAAAAGCTACTGTGAGCTCACCCATTGGAAGGTGCAGTGTTCTCCTACAGGTTTCTCAGTCTTGTGATTCTTAATGTCAGATTTGTGTCAATGTATCGTTTGGTGTACATTATTATGGTGTTTGAGCTGCGGTGGCTCAAGTGGTTAAGACGCTGAACTGCAGGCTGTGGAAGGTCAGTAGTTCAGCGGTTCAAAACCCGGGTGCCGCAAGACAGGGTGAGCTCCTGTCTCTAGTTCCAGCTCCTGCCAACCTAGCAGTTCGAAAGCAAGAAATTGCAAGTAGATAAATAGGGACCACTTTGGTGGGAAGGTAACAGCGTTCCGTGCGCCTTGGTGTTTAGTCATGCCGGCCACATGACCACGGAAACGTCTTCGGATAGCGCTGGCTCTTCGGCTTTGAAACGGAGATGAGCACCGCAACCCTAGAGTCGGATTCGACTGGCTTTCGAGCAAGGGAACCTTTACCTTTACTTATCGTTTGGTGTAGGGTTTAACCTGTTTGCCCTATGTAGAGAATGGAAGGACATTGTTGGCATTTAATATTTTATAGAGTGTTAGAAGATGAGCAAGTGAATAAGCCTGAGACGGCATAGTTCAGGGGTATCAAACATGAGGCCCGGGGGCCAGATCAGGCCCTTGGAGGGCTGCAATCCAGCCTGCAAGGCCCTGGCTGTTTCCTGCTTCCTTTTCCAGTTCTGCTGCTCCTGCTGCATCACAGCTTACTTTACCAGACTCTTTCAATCGCACAGGAGAGATAGATAGACAAACCTCTCCTGTGGAATTGAGAGTCTGTTAAAGCACTGGCTGAGGCTCCTCCCCCTCCTTCTCCCAGGGGTAGGGAGGGAACCAAACAGAACTCGCTTCCTGGCCAGGCTGTCTCAATCGTATACAGAGACAAAGGGAAGCCTTTCTTTCCTTCCACTGGCTGAGACTACTCCATGAAGGGAGGCAGGGAGGGAACGAGGGAGAGCTTGCTTTGCTGGGCTGCCGCAATTACACAGCAGAAATACCAACAAAGTTTTGTTCAAGGTATGAGCTTTTGTGTGCCTTGCTACAGTGTGTGTGTAGATTGTTGGGCTCCTTATGCCAGGGCTCTCCTGGGTGCAACTGGGTTCCCTCCACCTTTTCACTGTGTTCATGCCCTCATGATCCAGTCTTTCTCAGTAAGAAAGCAATGTGAATCATTTTAGAGGAAGAATAACAACAAACCAGTGAGGTGGATTAGGTTGAGAATGTGTATTCAGACCAAGTTCACCCAGCACATTTCCTTTGTAGGAAGTTGTAGTTAGTTATCCGGGGAAGACTATAGTTTTATAGACAAACAAACAGCCCTCAGTCTGTGTCAGGGTGCCTTCTCATGTTCTTGACCAGCAAATGAAGCAACTTATATACAAAAGCTCGCAATGCCCAGCCATTTTACGTTCTCCCCTGGGTCCTAGGCTCAAAACACTAAGCATGAGATTTCTGTAATGAATGTCAATAAATCTAAAGTAGGTTTGCAGCTTACAGATACACACCTGAACAACATACTCAGGATTGCTACAGCACAGGCATTTTGATGCAATAATTCAGAGCAAGAGGTGTCAGTTATCAGAGACTGTTAAATAGGTGAAATATTGCAACAGTGCTGGTGTTTTAAGCATGTTTTATTTAAAGTTTTAAAAATCTTTAATTGTGTCTGTCTGTGTCCTTTATGAAGTTTATATCTCTACTACCTGGCATTACATTTTATGACACACATGGCCTGGCCCAACAAGGTCTCATTTATGTCAGATATGGCCCTCATAATAAATGAGTTTGAAACCCCTGGGTTAGAGAGGTTTTGCTCTCTCTGTTTTTTCAGCAAATCCAGTTGAGAGCAGTAGATGGCTTGTCTTTTCTTGTGGAAATTTTGCTGAGTAGGGCTGATTCTTTATAGAAATGTCCAGGTCGAGATTTTCATCTTGATCAGCTTCTGTTTATAGGACAGGACACTGATCAGATGTTTGAGTAGCTTCTTGGAGAATATGAGACATAGATTTTCTGCATAGTTTGTAGCATAAGTAGATTGTACTGGATTCCTAATGCTCAGTCCCTTGGATATAATGTCCAGGTTTTTGCATTTTGTAAGAAAGGAAACATCAACGTCTACCTATATGTATGGACGGGTAAAAAACTTTGTTGGTCTTAAAGGTACCACTGAATTTGAATTTTGTTCTGATTATTGATAACTTTGGATAAGTTCCTTTTTCCTTGTTTTTAAAAACTTTATGATTGTTTACTTGTGCTTTCTCTTCATGCTGAGAGATCTGTTTATGCAATTTGTAACAAATGCCTAATAAAGGTTTTTGATTTAATTTGATACTCATAGTGATTAGTATTGCAATTGGTTTTATAACTTATTTAAATGATTTCCTCCCCCCCCCCCAAGCTGGATCCAGATCGCAGTCTCTTTGATCAAGGTGTCAAGACAGATGGAACGGTGCAACTTAGCGTCCAAGTAATATCTAGGCAAGGTAATATGGTGAATTTCTGTGGTATGTTGAGTTTCTTGTGTTGGCTCGAAACTAGTTCTAGCAAAGTGAAGCTGGTAAAATGGGACTTCATCACCACTTCACTTGTGCAGCCCACTGAGGCTCCCAAAGTTCTGCTCTCAGGATTCAAGGAACCCTTGGGAACAGAGGGAGGAGGAAGACTGGGAGAGGCAACTTTGGATTCAATCTTGTATCTGTAGGCCAGGCCTTGACATATTTTCTTTGGATATAGGAACCAACCCCAAATTTTAAGGGGCATAGTCATCCATAACAAATACAGTATTTTTGATGTTGTATGAGTCCCGGAGTGGCTAAGAAATCGAATGGAATAAATAAAAATCTTATGCCACCTTTTTGGCTGCATATGTAAAGCAATAAGGTTAAACACCTACAAATCCTTACATTTGTAAATATTATTGGTAGTGGTGGGAAGTGCTGTCAAGTCACAGCTGACTTATGGCCCAGGGTTTTCAGGGCAAGAGACATTCAGGGGTGGTTTGCCATTGTCTGCCTCTGCATAGCAACCCTGGACTTCCTTGGTAATCTTCCATCCAAATACAATCAAGACTGACCCTGCTTATAGGGTTGCCAAATGTTACTGACCTCTCCGGCGGGGGACTCCTGCGCGGCTCCCGGAGGAAAACCATAGAGTTTTCCCTTGTATGGCCGTGGCCCCGCCCCCCAGCGTGCCTGGCGTCATAACGTCACTTCCCTGTGACGTGCACACTGGGGCGGGGTTCCCCCCGGGGCCCGATTCCTCAGCGTCTGGGAACGGGCCTCTGGGGCAGGGGGATTTCCGCCCCCGGGGGGATTTGGCAGCCCTACCTGCTTAGCTTCTGAGATCTGACAAGATTGGGCTATACTGGGCCAACCAGGTCTTCTTATTATTAGCTTTTCTAAAAAGAAATATATTTTAAAATCCAGTTATAGACAGAACACAGAGCTATCAATTTTTGATAGATTGCATTATTTTGTGATAAGCTTGTAAAATGGATACAATTTTGTTTAAATTTTTTATAATTCAGTATCACCTTTCTAAATGAGTATCAAACAGAAGTTAAAACCTGTAAAAAGCCTTTAAAATCTAAAAAAGTGAAATAGCAACACAGACCTAAAACATCAAGAAAGCCAGTTCACAGTTTGCTAACATGCAGCAAAATTAATCCAACAGGCAAAAAAACCCACTCAAGGAGGCTGACAATATAAATAAAACTATGGTTATAAAACACATAAAAGACGATGGTTTAAAATCTCAGTTAGGACTGCCAATAAATAAAAACTAAATAAATGCAGTCCTAAATAAAATTGCCTTCATCTGCCCCCTGAAAACCAAAAGTGAGGGGACTAAGTGTACCTCTTGGGGAGTGTTGTTCCATAATTTTGGGGCTGTCACCGAAAAGGCCTCTCCAGTGTGCCCACTGGAGGAGCTTCTTTGATTGGTAGGACAGTCAAGAGGGCCTGTCCCTGTGATCTTTAATTCTTGGACAAGAATGTATGGGAGAAGACAGTCCTTCATACCCCAGTCCCAAGCCATGTAGAGCTTTAAAGGACAGCCAACACCCTGAATTGGGCTCAGGAACAGATTGGTAAGTGATGTTTGAGACAAGGATGAAAAGGTCAAGATACATAGAGGAAAGATCTCTCATTATGTTTTCTGATGATTTTATGTAAGCCACCTTGGGCTGGGAGGGTGGGGTACAAATTTGAATAAATAAATAATGTAATTGCTATAGTATTGGGGTCACATACTCCCAATAGTTAGCCCCAACCAGCAATCTAGCCACAGTATTCTGCACTAGCTGTAGCTTCTGGACACTCTTCAAGGGTAACCCTAAGTAGAGTGTATTGCAGTAGTCCAATCTAGATGAAACTATGGCATGGGTCATTGTGGCTAGATCTGACTGACCCAGGAATGGATGCAGCTGACACACCAACTGAAGCTGGGCAAAGGAACTCCAAGCCACTATTGCCACTGGATTTTCTAAGGCAACTGCATTGTAAGGCAGCACTCGCAAGCTGTGAACTGGCTTCTTATGGGAAGTATAACTCCATCCAAGCCAGGAGAGATCTCAAGTCCCAGGCCTTACTAACCCAGAAAACCCCTGTCTTGTTAGGATTAGGTTTTGGCATGTTTACCCTCATCCAGCCCTTTACTGACTCCAAGCACTAGCTCAGAACTTCAATAGCATCTTCGGAATTAGGTGGAAAAGATAAAGCTGGGTATTATCCTCATGTTGATGACACTGCAGTCTATATCTCCTGATGATCTCAGTGACTTCATATAGATAAATAAATAGCGTGGGGGATAAGATGGAATCCTGCAGAACCCCACTGGTCAGCGGCCATAAGGCAGAGCAGGAGTCCCCCAACACTAGCTTTTAAGACTGATCCCCCTGGTTAGGAGTCAAACATGGCACCCTTTAGTCCCAGTGCTGAGAGGTAGCTCAGTAGGATACAATGGTCAATAGTATTAAAGGCCGCTGAGAGATACAGCAGACCTAGCAGGGTCACATTTCCCCTGGCTAGTTTTCAATAGAGGACATTAACCAAGGCAATGAAAATAGTTTCTGTTCCAAACCCTGGTCTGAAACCATATTGAAATGGGTCCAGAAAATCAGTTTCTTCCAAAAATCCCTGGAGCTGAGAAACAACCACCTACTCTAGCACCTTACTCGGGAATGGAAGATTAGAGACTGGCTAGAAGTTCTCTAACATAGTAGGTCTCAGGTATGTTTTTTCCCCCCAGAATAGAACTAATCAGTGTCTCCTTGAGCACAGGCAGCATAACTCCCATTCTCAAGGAAGCATTTACCACTCACCTTAACCACTTAGCTAGTCTCCCTCTGCAAGTTTTTATTAGCCAGGAAGGGCAAGTGTCAAGAACACAGGTAGTATGTCTCACCTGTCCAAGGATCTTGGCTGATATTCTTGGGCTCCACAGACTGAAAAGTATCTATATAAAGTTGAGGATACCTAAAGCTGGGGATTGGAGCTGTAAACAGACCAGACAGATCTTCCAACAAACCTGAAAATTGCCCCAGGTTTACAGAAAAATCTGAAATATTTGAATGCATGGCATATAGATGATAGTTTTATATGGACCTGTTTTTGGATACTTGGAAACTTATTATAGAAACTTATGTGTAGAGCTGCCACCACTGTTATATTTTTGTTGCTACTTGGTGTATACTTTTTTTCCTTTTTAAAATTCTGCTTAGTTACTGGGCTTTGAGTCTTCCCTCCATTTTTTTTTGTGGGGCCAACACCCCACAAAAGCCAGCGTGGTATAATGGTTAGAACTTCAGACTAGGAACTCAGATCCCCATTCTGTCCTCGAAACTCACTGGATGACCTTGGGCCAGTTATAAATTTTCAGTCTAATCTCCCAGGCAGGGGCAGATTGGCCATTGAGAGCACTTAGATACTTCTTGGGTGGCCAATGACTTGCACCAGCCAGTCCTCTGACAGGAGGACTACATCTGACCCACCCTAGCCCTGCACAAGGTCGGAGAGGCAGTGCCTAGCCAGCCTGAGGTGAGGTGGGGAGACAAAGCCTGGCCTACCAGGCTCCACACAAGAGGCAAGATGGGGAAGATGGTGATGCCTGGCTCAGTCCTTGCAAGGCCAGCTCAGTTCAAGAATTGGTTCAGTGTTCAAACAGATTTACACATACTGTAGTCAGCTGTTGTAGTGACTAATGGAGAGATTTGAAATAATCTTCTTAGCCAAATACAATACCTTTTTCCAGCAAAAAATCTCAAGTGTTTGTGGGAAACGCCATTGAATCTTTATAACTGAAAGTTTTAACTGCTGTGTAAAGAATGAATCTGTCTATTGATAGATAGATATAGATATATAGATACAGATATATAAATTAAATCTGTGAGTTGCTGACAGATGTTTTCCACTTGGGATATAATTGAGTCTCAAAGGACTTAAAGTAAAAATTATGGAAATGGCATATTATAACAGACAACATTCTGTTGCTGAGGTCATCATGGTCCGATAACTTTGGGGAGTATCATGCTTTCATTTTCCCATTTTACTGGGACACAGTTAGTGTTCTAGTTCTAGCAGTAAAAAAAGTAAATGAGGGGGCATGAACCAGTGTGGGTCACAACTAATCCTGTCCTTCAGTGTTGGTGAAATATGGTGCAGTTTTACTAAAAACGTTATTTTAAAAAAAAATCTCCACCATCATAGTGGCTGAAGGAGGATTTTAATGTGAAACTGATGGTTTCTTACTCTGGAATCAAAGGTTTTCAAGTTGTGAACTGTTTTGGTAAATATAATATTTACTGTGGCTGAAGAAGCAAATTATATTATTGTTATGGAGGTTAAGAGAGAGGCTGATGTCTCAAGACTTTATTAGAAACTTTTTAGAAGAATGGTATAAGAACAGGTATTGAATAAAAATAGAACTGTTCTGTAATGTTTTCATTGTCTATAACCTGCTGTTTTTGTGAAGTTTGTTTAGTTTACCACCTTCCCTTTCTGCATTCAGGAATAGAGCCCAAGTTAAACATCCTTGAAATTGTAAAGCCAGTAGAAACCGTTGAGGTAGTTATTGACCCAGATGCTCATCATACTGAAACTGAAGCACACCTTGTTGAAGAAACTCAAGTGATAACGCTGGATGGAACAAAGCATATTACCACCATATCTGATGAAACATCTGAACAAGTAACTCGATGGGCTGCAGCATTAGAAGGCTACCGGAAAGAACAGGAACGCTTAGGAATTCCTTATGGTGATTATCGACACTGGTAAAATTACATGTGTTTGGAGTGCATGTTTATCTTTAAATTTGCAGAGAAGCTCTGCTTAGATTTGTAGGGCTTATAATTTGTTGCAGTCACAACATGATGTTTAGAAAGAATATGCATTCTATTTCAACTGTATATGTTTGTTTCATATCTTAAGTTTGTTTAAGAGTGTCAGGGGAATCATTTACAGAAAAAAGGTAATGTTATTGTTTGAGTGTTCAAACTACCTGCACTGTTGTTTACAATTGCATTTACTCTTGGGAGGTTTCTAGTGTACTTGGATGTAACTTTTTGTTGTCTTTTCAAATGACTAAATTGCAGTAGAAAAGCAGCCTTTCAGATAAACATTAATTTTCTAGAGAGATCCAGATTGAACTAATTGATGTTTTCAGAAGGTTTGTTGGAGAATTAGCTAAATTGTTAGCTTTCATTTTATGAGGCTTTCTAAATTCACTTTTGTCGCTGAATTATTAAAGGTTTGATGTTTAACATTTTTAGATATGTTAATGTTTCTGGAAGATGTAGTGAAACTAACTAAATAACTGTTCATTAATAGATTGAATAGTATTTGCCACTAACAGGGAGCGGTGGCGCAGGCAGTAAATGAAGCTTGCATCAAATGTATAATGTAAACTGCTTAGAGCCCTTAGGGGGTGAGCGGTATATAAATTGAAGTAATAAAATAAATAAATAAATAATCATTTTCTAACAACACATTCACAAGTAGGGATGGGCATGAACCTAACAAATCTGGTTGGGGTGGCCCCTGAACTGAGCCAAAAGCCCCCCCCCCCGAGTTAGTCCAGTGAGTTCGGTTCCCCCTTTCTCCTGGCCGCGGCTCACCGTGGCTGGGAGAAAAGGTGGGGATTGCCTGAGAAGGGTTAAATGGCTGCCAGCCATTTCAGCCTAACAGCTCAGCTGCAGACCCCGCACTGCCCAGCTGTTAGGTTTAAATGGCCCCGAACAGCCGAACCAGACAAAAGTCCAGTAAATGTTTGGGAATCGTGCCTTCCCCAAACATCAGTTCGGGGGCTTCAAACCAGTAAAGTTCGTGCTGAATTTTGGTCCTTGAGCCAGTTTGTGCCGATCCCTATTCACAGAACTAATTTCTTTAGATTTAACACTACAATAAAAATCCAAAATTGTCCTTGACAAATTAGAGATAAAATCAGCGTTTCATATTTTAATGCAACCATTTTATACTTATTACTACCACAAAACCTGATCCTGATTTTTTTCACAATTTCTCAGAATGTTAATACTATATGTGTCATTGTACTTAAATAAATTAAGAAGTAACTCTGGTTATCATCACCACAATAAAAAGATTATCTCTAACCCAAATATAAATCACCCATTTTTTTGGAGAACAGCACAACTGTTAAATATATATATCAAATAGGACCCAAGGGACTGTTAGCATCTCATTGAAGCCATTCTCAAGATATTCTGTATGCCTCTCAGGGCTCCAGCTTACTTAAGATGCATTAATGCCATATGGATCTTAAATTACAACTTTTCAAGTTATGAATATTCTCCTGGACCTTAATAATGAGAAAGGGGTGGAGTTTTCCAAAGCTAACTCAATTTTGGCTGGGGGGGTGGTAATTAGAGGAACTTGACTAGGTGCAGAAAGGTTCATCTCATTCTCATTGCTGGGCCAGTCAGAGCTTTCCAAAGCTGGCCAAGGGCCTCCATTTGTGTCCAGGAAGGAGGAGTAAACCTGATGAGTTGTTGAGAACAGGAGCAGCCAAACTGAGATAAGAGATTTATTGAACTAGATGCCACAATAACATTTATGCCCAATGGAAACCTGGCACCTGGGTTTTTTCAAGCCTTGATCTAAGACATCTAAATTTCCTGCTACTTTTATCTCTTGAATAATTTCCTGTTTACCCAGTCATAAATCATCTGATGCCCTAAGAGCGTTTTACTTTACTGTGAAATAACTTGAAAGGAGGTTGCAGTAGTAGGGCACATGTTTTGCATGGAGCTGCCCTTGGGTTTAATGGAATCACTTCCCTTTAAATGAATTGCCTGAGATCTTGGAGAGATTTTGCCAGTCAGAATAAAAAGGGTTCTGTTTTACATAGATAAATGTTTGCCTCAGTATAAGGCAGCTTCATGTGGGAAGCAGCCATTTTGGAGCTAGAAGAAAGAAGACTGCATAAAAGTACCCTTGTCTGTATTTTTCAAATAGCTGTAGGCAATAACTGTTATTTGGAAACAGGGTTGTGTAAAAATCCAGAATCTTTCATTTTTCCTTTTGTTTTGATGTTGAAAAGATTAAGTGTGCTTCTGTTTTAATAATGTAGGATAACTTAAGGCTGAACAAGCAAAAGTGATATGTATGTTTCCCAACTGAAATGCAGCTAGAAGGTGCTACAGATTTGATTGGAACCAGGAGAGGAGAGGAAGTGCTTAATTCTTTTCTCCAGGTCATTTTATCAATCACCCCCCTTCCAAACACACACAAACACACATTCCAGTATTAATTTTGTTCATTTATAATTGCTTCAACTGCATAGATCTGTTGGGGTTTTTATTATGCCTGTTTTTATTTTGAGGGCTGTTTTCATGAATGTAAAATGAAAATAGCATAGCATAACCTATTACAATACTGAAAAAAAATACTTAAAGGGTATTTCTCTCTTTCTCTTAGATCCAGTACAGTGGTCAACTGACCAGGTCCTGCACTGGGTCGTATGGGTGATGAAGGAGTTTAGCATGACAGATATAGACCTCAATACTCTTAGCATTCCTGGGAGAGAGTTGTGCAGTCTCAGTCAAGAAGACTTCTTCCAGAGAGTCCCACGTGGAGAAATCCTTTGGAGCCACCTGGAGCTTCTTCGCAAATGTGAGTTTCCTTGGCAAAAAATGTAACTACTTTAAAAAATTTAAATAAGGTACCTTAATTTCCAAGACACCAAGTAACCTACAATATGGTTAGGTGATTCAGAGTTCCATTTTAAGCAGAGTTATACCTTACTGAGTCCAATGATGTCAATGAGCTTATTAAGGAGTAACTTCGCCTAAGGTGGTACTGTTACAGTGCCATCCTATGCAAAGTTACTCTAATCTGAAACCATTGAAATCATGACTGGAGTAATTACCGTGGATAGCACTGCACTGTTTAAATGCCACTGGCATTTTTAGACTCTATTTGCACAATTGTAACAGTATTTTATGTACTATTGTTTTAGAGTTTTCTCAAGTACGGCTAATTGAAGGGATAGCTGGGATTAGGGGTGTGCAAGTCCCCCCCCCCCAGTTTCTTTCGGTTTGAGTCTGAAAAATCCCGGATCCAAATACCAACAAAGTATTTGGGGGTTCCAGTAGATCCGAGATGGGGAAAAAACCACAACCCAGGAGCAGCAAAGCCACAGAACACAGCTGAGCAGCGGCTACCAGCTCTCAACTGTTTCCCCAATATTTTCTGCCTGGTTTATACCAGCCTGGTTTAAATGGACTATATAAGTGGGGACAGCTGATAGGCGGGGAGCAGTCTCCCATCCTCTGAGCTGTTTCCCCAATGTTTCCTGCACTACCTTTAAACCAGCCTGCAGAAGAAGTGGGGGGGGGGCTGATAACAGGGGAGCCGTCTACCAACCTCTCAGCTGTTTCCTCAATCTTTCCTGCAGTCCCTTTAAACCAGCCTGGTTTAAATGGACTGCAGAAGAAGCAGGGTGGAGGAAACAGCTGATATGCGGAGAGCAGTCTCCCAGCATCTCAACTGCTTCCCAGATCTTCCTGGTTCCCAAAAATATCCGGGATTTTTTTTGGGATTTCCCCCCTCCAGTTTCCAAAAAAAATAAAATAATCCTGAATAATTTTGGTATGCTGAAATATACCCGGAAAATACCTTATCGGTATTTTTGGGGTATATTTTAGGCTCAGGAAGATCCAAATGCACACCTCTGGCTGGGATGTAATCAACTTTAGTTCATGTTAAATATGCTGATGTTTCAGAGCAAAATTTGAGTTACTGATATTAATGGCATTTCAGTGCTTTCATTATACCGACCTAAATTTGAAATATCTGTGATCTTTTTTAGAGAAGGCAATAGTCAAATGTAAACAGATGTTATTGGGAGAGATGAAACTGTCTAAAGTAAATACCTATATGAATATCACAAATCTATGAATGGGCAAGGCCGTCTCCATCGCACCCTCTTCCCCATATGCATATTTGTATGCTTCTGATTTTAATATTCTTCATGACATTGAACATTTCCTTAACTGTCTTTCCTTAGCTTTCAAATAAAGAAATCTCTGTAGATATAGTACATGGTGTTTTTTTCTTGTATATTGCAGATGTTTTGGCTAGCCAAGAACACTCTGGAGAAATTGCAACAGTTACTATCGACCAACGTGAGTACTTTTCTAAGAAAGTGTTGACAACAAACTTAAATTTTTGGAGTAATAAAATAAGCTCTCAAAAATGCATATACTTCCATTTGGAAACTGAGTTTTCATGTTTTTAATATAAAGTTGAAACATTGTACTAAAACAGTGAGTATGAGGACCACTTTATACTTTGTATGAGGACCACTTTATAACATCAAAAATTTTTGCACGATAGTAGTTGTATTGATAGTATCTGTTGATTGAGAACATACATAAATGACAAAAAGATAAAAATAACAAGGCTTAGTGGATTCACAGACCCCTTGCAGTATCTCCACATGGCCTCCCAGAGGTTTCTAGCCCCCTGGTTGGGAACCACTGGACTAAATATTATGTTGTGAAAAGAGTGATATGAAAAAATTAACCTGAATGTATTGCTTGGAGTGTCCTAATAGTGAAGATCGATGCAGCCTTCATACAGGAGCTTGAACATGGACTTTCTCATTCCCTCAGTTTTCTGTGAGTTACCAGTATTTATAAGGAAAAAGTCCTCATGCACAATTTGAATTTCTGTGTCATGAAGTTAAAGCACAGAGTCATGCATGTATCCCAAAAAAAACCCCCACTACAGGTGACTCATTCACTTGCATCTATATCCTCCATGTATCAGTGGAGGAAAATTAGGATCCCTTGATGCATCTATAGATTCAAAACACTTGATTTCTGAAGTTGTATTTATGCTTCTAAGGAGCATAGTTATGATTTTAGGTATCTGTGGTTATAAGCACCATATCTTATGGTCAGCCTAAATGCCTGGAAGTCCTCTTGTCCACCACAGTCTTGCAAGCTTCTTTCTGTGCTCAGGACTGTAATGATGAAATAGGATCAAGGAGAGCCATCTGTGGTGACCTGAGTTCCTTGCAGGAAGGGCAGGTTAAAAATTAGATACAAGTATTGAACTCTTACTTTAAAAAAATTGAATCTGTGTTGTTGTTGTTTTTATGGCTGCTGTGAGAGATTTGGAAGGAAATGGGTATTACCTGATAAAATCTGTGGGTTGGATTTGTGGGTTGAAACAGAACATTTCTCTTCCCTCCCCTCCCTGCTGCAGCTCACTGATCCCCCCCAAAATGCTGCTACTAGAGCTCAGGAGGGCCTCAGGAATAGCATGAGAGGCAAATTGGGTCCGCAGCAACAAGAGGGAATTGGTGGAAATCACCTCACCCCTTCTGTTAGCAAAAATTTAGTCTGAATCCAACCCTATGATGGTAGAGTGGGACTGAGTAGGATATATTTATTGTTTAGACTTTTAGGCTGCCCTTTCCTTGCAAGTGGGGCTCAGGGTGGCTTACAACAGAATAAAAACACAATAATCCAAGTTAAGATAAACCAGCATTAAAACACAATACTGAGTCATAAGTAAAAAGCAGTTCCAAGGTGGCGAATGATTTGAATAGAAAATTGAAACTACTCAGATCCTCCAAGGGGGCGGGAAACCTGAGAGCGCCAGACTATGTGCTGTCCCTCAGCTGAAAGCCTGGCAGAACATCTCTGCCTTACCAGCTGTGCGGAAAGGTAATAAATCCTGCAGGGCATGGATGGTCTCCAGCAGAGAGTTCCACCAGGCAGGGCCCCCTTGGGGACCACCAGGAGACTTTTAGTACCCAAGCGTAACGCTATATTAGGGGCATACTGAGAGAGGCGGTCCTGGAGGTATGTGGGTCCCTGACTGTGAAGGTCAAAGGCCTTAAAGGTCAAAGCCGGCACCTTGAACTTGATTCAGTGCTCCACTGGAAGCCAGTGCAGCTTGTGCTGCACAGGTTGAATATGTGCCATCCGGGGGTCCCTGTAAGGATCCACACGGCTGTGTTCTGGACTAGTTGGAGCTTCTGGGTCCACCTCAAGGGAAGGCCCGCATACAGCGAATTACAGTAGTCTATCCTAGAATAGTTTATTCTATTTCTAGAACTCAGAATGGTTGTCTTCATGGCTAAGAGAAGCACAATAAACTATGCAAGGTTTTTAAAAGCCTATTTGTATAATAGTAGCTCCAGAATTGTGGTTATTTTGGTTTATAATCTAGACTTATTCTTCTTAGAGCACACAAACCTTTGCAGTGAAATTCCAAAATGATGGTGATAAGCCACCTCTTCTATACAGCTCCATATGGTCTTGTAAATTGTAAGGGATTTCATGTTAATGTTTCCAGAAACTGGTTTCAGATGTAACACAGCCCATTTGAAAAACTTGCAATGCTATCAGTTTTTGTTTCTGATTGGGAATACTTCGAGGTAATTATGATGCATGATAGTACACTGATACTCCAATGATATTTCAGTTGGTAAGGAACCCCAGTAGGTAAGGAACTTCATAGTGTTTCATTGATAACACTGTTATATTCAACATTGAATGTTTGTACTATCATTGAAAGATGTTTTATACTGAAATAACAATTTTTGCTTAAGTGCGCTTCTACTGCTAATTCATAACTTTGTTTGTTTTCTGTCCCCCCTGCAGCTGTGCAGATTATTCCAGCATCTGTACAACCTTCTACCCCAACCACCATTAAAGTAATAAACAGCAGTGCAAAGACAGCTAAAGTACAGAGAGCACCAAGGATTTCAGGAGAAGACAGAAGTTCACCTGGGAACAGAACAGGTATATTGTTTTTAAAATCAGAAGATTTCAGGTTCATCATAATAAATACTCCAGTCCCTGACATCCATGTTATTTGGGTAGTGGTAAACAATCTTGGTACTTACATAGAAAAAGCTTTATGTTGGAGGTAGGGGAAGAAGAACATAGGAACATTTCTCGATAAACAAAACAATGTTTTTTGTATAACTTGTTCCAAATGACAATTGTTACGGCGTCTAAACATTTCTCAGTGCTGCTGTCTCACCTTATGAACTCAGTGTTTCATTATAGAAAGTTTAGCTATTGCTTTTTGTTAGTATAAGATTTAAAATCATAGGTTTTATTTGCTTACCATTATTCATATACTCCATTTAATCAATATTTTACCATCACCTTTGGTATTTCAGTTCTTTCATGCCAGATTATTTTCTTTTACTGTATCTTACTGTGTTTGGAAAAGTACCTTATTGTTTTAGTTGAATATTTTGAACGAATGAAATAATATTTTATTCTCTGGGGTTGTTGTTGAACGGGCCCCAAGATTTATACAGATAATTTAAGAAATACAAGTGTCATGATCTGGGCTGTGCCACCAGAGGCCTACTAGGCCCAGGGAGCCTGGCTAGCAGTAGGTGAGGCTGGGCCTGAGAGGTTTTGGAGCCCAAATTGACCAATAGGAAAAGAGGAGGGCTTGGAATAAAAGATCTGGAGCAGCAGGAAAAGCTGTTCTTCTTCCCAGAGGGCAGAGCCAGAAGGAAGGCTGCTGCAAGGAAGAAACCTTCATCCTGAGGGTAGGGTGAGTAGTCTAAGGCCACTGCAGATAGTGAGCTAGGGAGAGCGTATATTTAGACGCGTTAGGGCATTTGATTTCTTTTCTTTTCACCCACTTACTGCTATTATTCTGCACCTTGTTGTTTGACCTCCTATAAAATAAACCTTTTCCTTGTTGTACTCTGCCTGGTCACGCCTATTATTCGGCCAAAAGGGAGGTCTGAAGGTCTTGGGAGGGTGCTCTGGGCCTTCTCAAGGGATCATAAATCCAGAGTGGTGGCAGCATCATGCCATGAGAAAAAGCAAGGGAAAATTTGCAATACTGAAGTTCTGCTGAATTCAGTTGAACTTCTAAGTAATGGCTGCCATTCTGTTAACGTTCAGTTCTTATTGTTACGGTCATCTGCAAACATCTGTTAATGATTCTTTTAATTGTGTGATTTTTTAAAAAGTCAGTTTAAAAGTTTTTTTTAAAAGAAAATCATAAATTTGACTAATGATATTGAACAGAAGTAATTTTCTCTAGTTAAGTTTTAAATGTCATTGGGAGGGTAGGGAACTTGATACACAAATTATATTAATCACCAATATATTTGAAGTCTGATTTTTCAAACTACTTTTGTTTTGTTCATCTGTTTTGCAAGTTCTTGATAGGCTTGCAGGTGAAAAACATTAACCATGTCCTTTTCAATAGGAAATAATGGTCAGATACAGTTATGGCAGTTTTTGCTTGAGCTTCTGACAGACAAAGACGCTCGAGACTGCATTTCATGGGTTGGAGATGAAGGAGAATTCAAACTAAATCAACCAGAACTAGTCGCACAGAAATGGGGACAGCGTAAAAATAAGCCCACTATGAACTATGAGAAACTCAGTCGTGCTTTGCGGTAAGTTAAGACTCTTAAGGTTTGTCCATGCTGGACCACTTTTTGTATCAGCTCTTTTTAGCTTTTCTTTGTGGGGTAGGTAGTTCAATTGCTGATAATTTTAGGCTTTTGTTTTATACATTTTGCAGTTCTGTGATTCCATTAGAGGTGGACATTTTTAAAATGTGTCCACACCATTGATGCATTACAGTAGCATTGTGATATTTGCTGTTTTATTTTCATCCTATTTCCTAATTTCTTTGCCTTTTTCATTCCTGCAGTACTAAACTGACATTTTCAATGAGCAAATCCTTTGAACAGTGCAATTTTAAGTGGCTGTCATCTTACTACTTATCCCAAAACAATAATGATAACACAGTACACTGAGTACAGTAAACAAACAAGCACTATATAAATAACGCAGGCCATGGAGTGCACAAAGGTCATGCAAAGGAAAATTATATTGTAACAAAAGCAAAACTAATAACAATAACAAGGGACCACATATATCAGTAAAGCAAGATTACATCATAAAATGTGCAAGTCCATACATAGTATACATAAGTTCACAAGTAGTTTCACAAGTAGTTGGACGAAGACTCTGGATTTTGATCTTCATTTTGAGGGTTCTTCTTCAAAGAGTTCAAACTACTGCATAAAGTACTGATAATGTACAGAAGACTGCAATCATGTATATGTAGGAAAAATCCTTCACACAGCACTCAGACTAGTAATACAGGAAAAATTCAGTCCTAATACTCATATAAAGCCGGGGATCTGATCAATAGTGGAACATATTCTCAAATGGCTTACTGACCATTTATCCCTAAGTGCAACTTCTACTGCATATGTAGCCTTTATTTTGTGAACCTCAAGAACACACTGTGATGTAGCATGTGAGGCTGCTGCAAGAAAGATAGTTGGTATAAAGCCTCCCCTGTTGCATGAGCTCTTGCTCCATTTCTATAAAAGCTCATATGGAGTGTGTATGCTTTCTCCTATTAAGCTGCAGATGCCTGTGATGTGTCCCACTCTTCCTGAGGGTCCCTCAGTTTTTCAGATGGGAAAGAGGAGAGACCCTGTGACCCATAGATTTCAGCCCAGAGATTAGGAGGGTCTACAGACAGGAATGATTGCTACTTCCCCATAAGTGCAGGAAGGTATCCTGAAATATGTTACACCCCAGTCCATGCTGTGCCTTTCTCCACATCAGATGAACTTTC